>NC_056751.1:589456811-589574311 GCF_019279795.1 Protopterus annectens
ACACACACACACACACACACACACACACACACACACACACACACACACACACACACACACACAAAAGCACATACCAACAAACACTAAAGTAAAACAATGCCCTAATTTAACCCACCCTGACATTAAACCTGACTACACTCACACAAATACTCCTTTCCCTTAATGCAGAAACTTCAGAATACCTAAAGATGTTCGCATTACTGTCCTAAACCCACACACATTACCTGCAAACATTCAATGTTCCATTCATGTGAAAATTTTTAATTTTGATGAATGCAACAATCCACAAATTTCACAGCCATTCTCTTCATCAATCAATAACCGATTTGATGGAGTGAATAACACCCCTACACACACACACACACACACACACACACACACACACACACACACACACACACACACACACACAGATTTTGTGAGAGACAGAGCTCTATTTCTTTCACACACACACACACACACACACACACACACACACACACACACACACACACACATATATATATATATATATATATTTCCCCTTCACAATCCTGAATTACTGAATGCTCAAAATTCAGTAACTTGAGACTGTAAAGTCGAAAATGCAGAAGCGTGAATCTGCATAAGTGCGAATTCAAATATCTCAAATTCGCCCTTAGGCATGTCAGCTACAGGACAGGAAGTGTGTGAGTTGAGATGTTTTATGGAAGTGAAGGTAAGTAAGTGTATGTGTGTGTTTTGTAAGTTGTGCGTGTATGTTATGGTAGGGAGGTGGGAGTATGAGTGTGAATTTTGGATGTGTCTATGTATGTGTAATGTGTTTGTGTGTGTGTCTGTGCGGTTGTTTTTTTTTGTATTAGTGCGATCTTGGAGTTAGAATATATAAGTAGGGGGTGTGGGGTGCAGGGGGGCTTGCCCCCCTGCGTACATATAGTGTAGGGCTTGTATTTTATGTTATGTATGTTGTATGGTGTGTGTGGTGTATGTGTTCTGTATGGTCGGGTTTTTTTTTTTTCGTGCTTGTGGGTTTCAGGATTTTTGTTATTTCGACTTTATAATTTTGAGTTATTGAATTTCGAGCATTCAGTAATTCGATATTATGAAGGGGAGCCATATATATATATATATATATATATATATATATATATATGTATGTATGTATGTATATGCACACACACATAGATAGATTGATAGATTAGATAGATAGATAGATAGATAGATAGATAGATAGATAGATAGATAGATAGATAGCTACATAGATAGATACATAGATACATAGATAGATAAATATCTTTATATATACATATATATATATATATATATATATATATATATATATATATATATATATATATCTATATATATATATTTATTTATTGGAAACCATTTGATGTTATGTGATCCTATCTCGCCTACATTCTGTACTGATGGGCTCGGAGCCGATCCTCGGCTCCGACTCCGCACGCTATGCTATAGAGCGAAGCCTCTTATTGGCTGAGCTATTCTCTAGCTCAGGATGCACCACCACTAATCCCCCAGATCTCGTTTGCCACTTACAAGCTAGGACGTGGTCTCGAACTTGGCTGAGCTAAGTTCTGTTTTTCTTAAAGTTTTTCTGTCAGGAAATTCTTTATTCTTTACCCAAAAGCTGTTTTAGCAGCTATCGTTGTGTATCAGTGTGTTTTTGAGATATTTTTGTGGTAAATTTGTGTGATTGAACAGGGAAAGGTTTCCGTTTAAGTTAGAGGGGCCTTCCCCTATTCTTTAGTGAGTCTTCTTATTTTTAGAGAGGTCAAGTACCTGTTTGAGTTAGAGGGTTCTTGGCCCTCCTTTTTGGTGTTTTTTGTGGTTGTATTTGTTAATTTTGTGGGGCTTTCGCCTTTCGCTTAAAAAAAAAAAAAAAAAAAAAAAGGTTTATTGTTGTTAAAATCTTTACTAAGTGACATACTTTGTGTTTTTTCTACTGATATAGTGAGTAGTTTACAGGCATTATGTCCAAAGAACATAGACCCTCAGGATTTAAGAAGTGCACGAGATGCAACTATAAAATGTCCATCACCGATGATCACTCCTTATGCGTGTACTGTTTAGGTGCCAAACACCTACAGGAGTCTTGCAGCGTGTGTCACGCTTTTTCCTCTAGGGTCCTCCAAGAGAGGAAGAATAAATTGATCTTAAAAGGGCTTATTAAACCCTCCTTCGAGGAGGCCTTATCTTCCTCTTCCTCTCCAGCTAAGAAAAAGAAATCGTCGGCTCCGACCAGTCCGTCGGAACCGACCAGTAAGAAATCTAGGCAGGCTTCTCCATCGGCTCCACGGACTTCGGAGCTGAGGGCGGAACGGTCTGCCTCGATGCCTCCAGTCTCGACTCCTCTGGTTTCGGAGCCGATGGCTGGGGCTTCGAGAGGCGGGTCACCTTCATCGGCTCCACTGATTTTGGAGCCGATGAGGGTTGCCAGCTCAGACTCTTCCCCTTCGGCGCCGAAGCCCTCCTCGGCACCGAGGGAAATTGTTTTGGAATCTCCCTTGGCACCGATACTGGTCGAGTCTATTCGGAGCCGGTCCCCCAGTCCTTCGGAGCCGATGGAGAAGTCGGTTCGGACGCGGTCGGTCTCCTCCCGATCTTCCAAGATGTCGGATTCGGACATCGACAGGGTGCTCCTAAGACTGTTTCAGTCTCCTGTATTCCAGAAATTAGTTTCGGCTCCAGCCCATTCGGCTTCGGAGCCGATGGCCCACCCTGTAGTTCTGGTTCCTCCTCCAACAGCCTCGGCACCATTGGAGCCGGTGCTGGTGGAGCCGATGGAGGTTTTCGGGTCGGCCCCGACCCTTACTCCAACCCCGGCTCTCGAGTCGGAGTTCGGTACATGGACCTCCTCCGTTGGCCCTGGGGGGGACGCTTGGGGACCGATGTTTTCAGTTCTGAGCCTTCCTCTCGGTGCGTCGGCTGCGGGGGTACCGTCTACTGTTGTGGCCACGGGGGTTGGACCTTCCCAGGACTCTGGCGGTCCGGCCTTCAGGGCCATGAGGAGTGCTTTGGCCAAATTTTCTTTGGCTACCTCCACGGTCTCACCAGCACCTTCCCTACACACAGAGACTGGGTCTTTGGTAGTCCCCCTGTCCCTAGCCAGCGGAGCCCCGGGGCCTGAGGTCACCCCCAGTGGGGGTTCCCCCCCTCCTGGAGGTCCCTCTGAAGCTTCTTCACAGGAACCCCCAAGGAAAAGACTGTGCAAGAGGAAGCATGTCGACTCCCCCGATGAGTCTCTCACGTCGGACACCGATCTTGATGATGCGGAGGGGTCCCCTAAGTCGTCCTCAGATGATGTCTCCTTTGCAGACATCTTGGAAGCCCTCAAACAACCAGGTGGCTGGCATTCCAAACCCCCTTCCGCTGACGAGTCGGTGTTCCTCAAGGCCTTCGGGGCTCAGCCCTCCGCCTCCTGGGTGTCTCCGCCCTTCGACGAGCTCCTAGATTTGATCTGTCGAAGGGCGTGGGAACATCCAGACTCTGTGGAACCGGTGCCTGCTCACCCAAATAAGTTCTTATCAGCACCTCCAGAGAAGGAGTTTTTGACCAAAGGTGTGGCTGTAGATGCCTTGGTGGTGGCATCTGCTACCCAACAAGATGTAGCAGAGGCTTCGACGTCCGTCCATCCTCCTAATAAGGAGTCTAAGAGCATGGATCGGTACGGGAAGCGCACCCTTAGTTCAGTGGCCTTTACCTTAAGGTCCCTGAACTATTTAATGCACTTCACTAGATTTCAGAGGGATCTGATCAAGGAGCTTTCAGATACCCTTTTGGGTAACCTACCTGAGCAGCTGGCCCAGACGGTTGGCTCTCAGTTGGCTATGCTGTCATCGATATCAAACTCGTCCATGAGGCTCATTTCATATGCAGCCGAGGGGGCGAGTAGAGCGGGTGGTACGGGTGTTGCTCTACGGAGGCAAGCCTGGCTCTGCCTGTGTCATTTTGCGGAAGCCTTTAAGTCTTCCTTTGCCGACGCTCCCTTTGATGGGTCCTCTTTGTTTGGACCCAAGGTAAAGGACACATTGACCCGCTGCGAGCAAGAAGATAAGACTTTGACTGCTGTAGGGGCACGATTTTCCACTCCCTTTTGGCCTTACCCCAAGGCTAAAAGAGGAGGGAAAATGTGGTTCCGTAAATCCCAGAAGTCTTATCCCTCACAGCAGGATGATCCCCCTTCTAGAGGCAGAGGAGGGGGAAATTTTTCTGGAAGACGCCGTCCCAGAGGCGGCAGAGGGCCCTGCAACACTGGAGACCGCGAGTCCTTTTGTGGCTCTTCAGCCTTCCACAATCCCTGAAGGATTGCCTGACTGTGCAGCTCCGGAGCCAGTCGGGGGTCATTTTTCGAGGCACCTAAAAGCCTGGGAAGGTATCACTCAGGACCGTTGGGTGCTTCGAATCATCGCTGGAGGTTACAACATTCCCTTTTCACACCCCCTACCGCCGTCCAAGAAAATCCCAGACCCGCCACCCAGTCAACGGGAAATCGCAGCCTTAGAAATCTCAAAGCTGCTTCAAAAAGGAGTCATCCAACCGGTCCCCGCAGACCAGATCGGATTAGGGACTTACTCAAGATTCTTTTTAGTGCCAAAAAAGACCGGGGACTTGAGGCCCATTTTGGATCTCAGCATCCTAAATCGATCAGTCAAAAAGTCCAAGTTCCGAATGGTCACCTTACAATCCATTCTCCCACTGTTGGAGATAGGTGTTTGGATGTGCTCCATAGATCTCAAGGACGCCTATTATCACATCCTGATAGATCAGGCGTCCAGGAATAATTTGCGCTTCAGACTGGGAGACAGTCATTTTCAGTTCTGCGCACTGCCCTTTGGTCTCACCACAGCCCCCAGGGTGTTCACCAAATGTTTGGCAGTCGTGACTGCTCACCTGAGGAGTCTAGGATTCCAGGTGTTTCCGTATCTGGACGACTGGCTCCTAACTGCCACCTCCAGGCATCTACTATTGCAGAACCTACAAGCCACCATATCACTAGGCACTTCCCTTGGAATTACCTTCAATTGGCCAAAGTCTGTGTTGCTGCCATCTCAGCGCATAAGGTTCATTGGAGTAGAGATAGACTCAAACCAAATGCGGGTCTATCTTCCTACAGAAAGGATACAGACTATACAGGCTCAAGTCCGAGCCTTGCTTCTCAGATCCAAAGCTCCAGCCAGGATGGTCCTGCAGCTATTAGGCTCTATGTTGGCCACTGTTCTCCTAGTCCCCTTAGCAAGATTGCATATGAGAATTCTCCAGTGGCCCCTATCGACACAGTGGTCCTTTCAGGATCTCCCTCTCAGTCACCTCATACGGATCACGGAAACTTGCAAACGGGACCTTCGCTGGTGGCTGGTGCCCTCCAATCTGGATCAGGGACGACCCTTTGTTCCACCTCCTCCTATGGCCACATTGACGACGGACGCCTCCCAGATTGGGGGGGGGGGCATTACCTGGGCAGGTCAGTCCAAGGCAAATGGCATTCAGAAGAGAGTCTCCTTCATATCAACATTTTAGAAATGAGGGCGGTGTTTCTGTCTCTACAAGCCCTCCATGATTACCTCCCTCAGGGCGTAATTGCCATTCACTCCGACAACATGTCAGTAGTCTGGTATCTGAACAAGCAGGGAGGGACCAGATCCTACCCCCTTTGCAGAGAGGCCATGAGAGTTTGGGAATGGGCAGTGGTGAACAGACGTTTTCTGGTAGCGACTCATATCCCTGGCAAGTCCAACGTGATAGCCGACAGACTAAGCAGAACTATTCTCTCTCCTCACGAGTGGCCTCTGAACGATGCAGTGACAACTCAAATCTTCAGCAGATGGGGAACTCCTTGTTGCGACTTCTTCGCAACCCCGCTGAACGCGAAGTGCAGAAAGTTCTTCTCTCTCACTCCAGCTCTGGGGGAGAGTCCTATGGACGCATTAGCCCATCCTTGGCCCACCGGCTTGCTATATGCCTTCCCTCCAGTTCCCCTCCTTCCCAGAGTGATCCAAAAGGCATCTCACTTGGGGAGCAAAATGATTCTAGTTGCCCCTTACTGGCCTCATCAGTTATGGTTCCCCTATCTTCGGAAATATGCACTGGATGGACCATGGTTCCTGGATCAGATCCCAGACCTATTAATTCATCAGTCGGGACAACTCCATCAGTCCCTTCACACTTTGAAGTTAACAGCTTGGCTCCTCCTCTTCCGACTATAGTCAGGAATCATACTTTAGACCCGGAAGTCATACGTATCTTATCCTCGGCCCACAAGTCTGCCACTAAGAAATTGTATTCTAGCAAATGGAAGAGATTTGCTATTTGGGCTCAACTCCGGGGCCTAGATCCCATCACTGTTCCGGTGTCAGAAGTCCTAAAATTTCTCACTTCCCTATTCAATCAAGGTTCTTCAGTCTCTACCATCAAGGTCCAATTGGCAGCTATTTCCAATTTTCATGAATCTATAAACCCACCTTTAATGAGCAACAGATTGTGTAAAACCTTCATGAAAGGTGCTGCACTTTTACGACCTCCGATTTTTCATCCTGCTCCTCCGTGGGATCTCGATGTGGTATTACGTGCCTTAACCTCCTCCCCCTTTGAACCGGCAGCAACCTGTGATTTGAAACTTCTTTCTTGGAAAACTGCCTTTCTGGTTGCAATTACTTCTGCCAGAAGGGTTTCAGAGCTTCAAACTCTATCTGTAAAACCACGGTACCTGGTTTTTCACAAAGATAGAGTATCCCTCAGGCCTAATGCATCCTATGTCCCTAAAGTTTGTTCCAATTTTTGCCTGCAACAGTCATTAGAACTTCCAGTTTTCTTTCCAAAGTACTCAAACAAAGCGGAATACATCTTCCACACATTGGATGTTCACAGGCAATTGTGTTTTTACTTAGACAGGACCTAACAGACACGGAAAACAGATCAATTGTTTGTGTCCTTTTCGGATAATAAATTGGGCAAAGCCGTCACAAAGGTCACTATTGCCAAATGGATCAGGGACTGTATTAGTCAGGCTTATTCCTCTTCTAATAAAGAGCTTACTACCTCTGTCAAAGCTCACTCTATAAGAGCTATGGTTACTTCAATAGCATTCCATTCTAAGCTTGCCATTGGTGACATTTGTGCTGCGGCTACGTGGTCTTCCCCGCACACCTTCATTTCCCACTACAAATTGGATGTGGCATCTCGGGGGCGAGCTTCATTTGGTTCCACAGTGCTCAGGAGTGTTTTCCAGTGAGCCACCCAGGAATTAGGTGCTAGGGACGCTGTCCCATCAGTACAGAATGTAGGCGAGATAGGATCACATAACATCTTTTAGTTATGTACTTACCATAACTTTAGATGTTTGGGATCCATCTCGCCTACATTCCTAATAACCCACCCTCCTTCCCCCTGCCTTGGAGATCAGAAGAGATCGGACGGTCCGAATTCTATTGTTTCATCTTGATACATCTGGCAATGTTATATAAACAGTTATGTGTGTGTGTGCATGAATGCGGACAAACAAGATCTGGGGGATTAGTGGTGGTGCATCCTGGGATAGAGAATAGCTCAGCCAATAAGAGGCTTCGCTCTATAGCATAGCGTGCCGAGTCGGATGAATAGTTTGATGAATAGTCTTTCAATAGTGTTTTCATGATTAATTTATTTTTAATGTAAGTTACATTGATGATTCAGTATAGACCCATATGTATACAAATTTTCCCTTTTTTATCCTTTCTATTATGAAATAATCATAGTGAAAAAGGAATTAGACTTTTTATTTGTCCAGTGAAGAAATTAATACTTTTATAATTAATTTTTAATAAGAACTTTTATATAATATGCGCAATGCAGACTCATGAAAATATGAAGTGCACCCACATAATACAGAATTTATTCATGTATTTATTTATTTAAATTTGTTTACTGGGATGATCTGACTAGGCAGCGCCCCTTTTCAGTGGAGGCCCAGGGAGAAAAGCATCATAGGAAATATACGGGAAACAATAAGCAAGATTTAACAATACAAATTTCAAATAGTTATGCAGCATAAAATAAGCAGAAGCTTCAACAATGTATTAATGCATATGAACAAAATATATTAACGAAAATTTAACAATAACAATATGAGTGCACCTCACATAATGGATTGATGTAGATTATACATTGTAAGTTGGATAAGGTAGGTAGGAGCATAGATATGAAATAGCCAGAGGCAAGGATGGAGTACTGAGAGATAAAACGTAGAATACCAGCTGTGGTCAAAAGAAAAGCCATTGGAGGTACTATAGGATTAAGGGAGAAAAAAATAACATTTTAGCCAAGGTGGAGGAAGAAATCCAATTATCAATGACATGTATTTTTAGGACTTATTTTTATAAAGGATTTGTGTGAAATGTCTACTCTTAAAGGGAATGAAATGGCATTCCACATTTTGAAACATGGCATGAGAACAGTCTCCTGCTGAGCTTGTTGATCTAGTCATACTTAATATGTTTTGGGCCCTTTAACTGCTTTTGGAAGTGTGACTGAAATGTAGCTGTGGAAGATCCTTTGGCAATGACAATCTCCTAACACTTTTGCAGCAGAATCTTCAGGACAACTATGTGCTCAGCACACTTACTGTAGAGGGAAACAGATGGAAGAATTTAAAGTCACTGGGGTGGCTAAAAGTCATTCTTACTTACATTCAATTACATGTCATCACTACAAGACAAAATAAAAAAGTAAGTAATTAAAAATCAGTACAGAAAATAGTTAAAAAATGTACTTTGCAGTCATACGTCTTCTCCACTACTGACAATGCACTGCAGCATGGGGGGAGGGGGCTGCATTGTAGAGTGTGCCATCCTTTGGATTGAACATTAAACTGAGGCCGCATCTCTCTTAGTTGGTGGTAGGTCAAGTGGATTCACAAGATTCTTTGGCAGTTGTTTGAAAAGAGTAAGGGATGCTCCCTGTTTTGCCTGAATAAATATCCCCTTTTCAGTATAAGTAGCACCTTGGCTCTTCCCTGAAAAGGGGAAAGGTCCTTAGTAGTGCCCATCTGGTTAACAAGGTGAAAATAAACAAAAAATAAATAAATAAATAAAATGATGTGTAACCGGAAGTGACAAGTATCAAAGAGGTCCTCTCTCTACATTGTAGTTGGCTGCAGAGTCCTCATTTTACATGAATAAAACAAATCCATCTTTTTAAGTTCACTGGCTCCAGAGACCCTCACTGAAGTTACATGTATTTTGCAATCTTCCTTAGTCTGACTTATGTTTTCATCTCTGTCTCTCAGACCTTTAGGAGAATGCATGTATCTGTAGGTGAGCACTTATTTAATTTAGAATACTCATACCATTAAAATCATTCTTACCTAGCAATAATATCTCTTATTTTCATGTATTCTTCCAAGCCACTGGCTCATACTAACTCCACATTTACTTCCTCTGTGTGTTTCTTCTAATGTGATGCTGAGTCTTTGACAGTCATCCCTTCATATATATTATTTTCACTTGTTACATCCTGTTCCACATATTAATATCATTCACCTCTGTACTGCACATGAGATATAACCTGTTCTACTTAAGATATGTGCTGTCTACATCTGTCACCACCTCAACAAAACCTGTCGATGTGCTTCATCTTAAGACAAGTCCACCATATGCCATCCCCTCATATACCCTTCTGTGATCATCTCCAACAATATAATTCAGCTTTCCACTCCAGATCCCGCAATATCTTCAATAAATAATTAAACAAGTATATGCATTAATATGTCTGTTAGTACTGAATGGTACAAACATCAGTGATACATAAAATGTGCCACGACAAACGCAGACACTTTTTCACGCTTCTTCATGCAAGCAGTGAACTCTGTTAAAAATATCTTATTGGCATCACTTTTGTAGTTAGGATCAGTGATTCTATTAATTTTAAAAATTACTGAGAAGCTGTTTTCAGACAGTATGTTTTATTTATGATAGTCTAACTCAAAAGAAATGTTGCTCAAATTATTGACAAACAGGAACTAATGTCAGTCACAAGTAGTTGTAGCTAAACATTAGCATAATTAGCTTAATTTGTTTCCTGATCTAACACCAGTGAGCAAAATATTGACAAAAGGTATGCAATGAAAGACAGTCATAGGATTCTGAACATGAATAACGTCATATTTCAGGATGCCCAAAAAAACCTATCCCGTGTTAATTGTGATGTAGGAGACCTGAGCCATACTGAAAAATGTTAGCTTTGGCACAGAGTGACTATAAGAACAATAGGTAAAACACAAAGGATCTGCAGGAAGAAGTGAGGGCAATGTGGAAGAAAGATACCCAGACAATTCCAATAGTAGTAGGAGCAACGGTCTTATAAAAAAGAATCTACAATCATATTTAGATATGTTACCAATCCATGTAACCCAGTACGGATTGCAGAAGGAGTCACTACTGGATACATTGCAGGTCCTGTGAAGAGCACTTTTGGCTGACATCAAAGATTGAAACAATACAAATTTCCTGAACTTTAATTGTACTTTGACTTAGGAACAGGGTCCATTCTCGTCATGGTATAAGAAACCCAAAAGATTTGGAGAAATTAAAAAAGACTGAAACAGAAATATGTTTGCATTACAAGAATGATAAAGTTGATCTGTGAACTATATTCTGCAATGCATTACAGTCGGGAGGTTGAGCCAATGACATTTAAAATTAAATTACTTTAAGCTCTCAATTGAAATTATGACAAATTGTGCACAATTGCTTAAAGAATATGATTTGCTACAGATGTATATTTAAAACTGCTGTAAAAATACTTTAACCTCTGAAACCCTTGCTGTTAATGTTCTAAAGATAGAGATGATGGTACTACAGTGCAACAAGAGAGAATGGACATCACAGCTCTGAACCGAAGTAAGTGTATAAAATGTCATTATGATGTCAATAAGAGCACAGAGGCAATCATTAAGACTATCACAGGGGTTTAAGTGATGCATGAAGCCTAAAAGTTCTAGAGAACATGATGCAGAGAATAGTATTAAAGCAGGGTGTGCCAGCTCCTAGCCATACCTATAAACCACACAATAATTGTGTAAACTGTTCCATTTTGTAGACTACTATATTTTATTTAATATACACTATCTTTTCCACCTGTCTCCTTTCTTTTGTACCTTTGTATTTTCTTCTGAAGCTGTGTTTCCCCTCCACATCTTTCAACCACTATTGAAAGAAATTTGGAAAAAAACAAAGACTCTGTTTGGGTTTGTCTACACCTGTCCTGCTGGCTGATACTGTTGTTGGGTATGTAAACCGTCCTGACTGGCATGTGTGGGTCATATCGACACACATGTCACACAGCACATTTCCTGCAGTGGGTTTTGTCACCCTGTGTAGTACTGGTACTATGGTGACTCCAGTATGTGTTACAGAAGTCATGCTGCCACTATGGGTGTCTACTGTCTGCTGCCATAACATTCAGTCACCAAATTCCCTTGCATGTTCACATCCATACCATAGCTACAGGTAACAACACATTCTACTCCATTTGGCAGTTGGTAGGTTGATTGACTTACCTTGCGAGTGTGCCAGACTTGCGGATGGTGCTGGAGGGCTGCCTATGTTGGATGCACATCATACACTCCCTATACATGGCTGAGCACAGGTAGTGTCATATTTGGCATCCCTTTTACTGTATGTGTGAGTTTGAGAGAGGTGTCGATCCCTGGGTCCCTACTGTGTCAGTGCATGTGCTATGCATTGCCTCTTTGCCAAGGCCAGGGCATACTGGGCATGCCTTCTTCTGCCTACTGGGGCAGGCTCAGGATGTTTCTCCTCTGGGTTTCTCTGTGCCTGTGCAGGCCTTGGCATTGGTGGGGGGCTGTGTGGCCCTGCCCCATGCTGTTCCTGCTGCAGCTGTTTCTGCAGGATCATATTGTGTAGCATAACACATACCATAACAATTTGGGTACATGTAGCTGGTGAATACTGCAAGGCTGAATCAGATGTGCCCAGACACTGGAACCATGACCTGAGCATCCCAAACACATGCTCTATTATATGTCTGGCCTGTGCGTGTGCCTCACTATGGCGTTGTTGTTCAGGTGTGTGTGCATTTCTGACAGGTGTCATCAGCCACGGCTCCAGTGTGTACCCAGCATCCCCCACTAGGTGACTGTAGGGGATGTCCCCATTGGCAAATCTCTGGTACAGCTGCATCAGATGCCATATATGGGAATCATTATAGCTCCCAGGTCAACCAGCTCACACATTCATTATCATGCCCTGGGCATCACAAATGACCTGGCAGTTGAAAGAGGGATGCCCCTGCGGTTGATGTAGGCCCTACCCTGCTCAGTGGGTGGTGCTTTTATGCGTATGTATGTGCAGTCTATAGCACCCACTACCCCAGGTTATTCTGCTATTTGGTGGAATAGATGCATATTGCTGGTCAACACCTCATGGGTGTTGAGGAAATATACGTGCTCACTGGCTGACATGGCATCCAGGAACTGGTGGAATACTCTGGATGCTGATGCCTGTGAGATCCCCCATGTTATCCCCAGTTGTGCTTTGGGAGGTACCTGTGGCTAGTATACCTAGGCCTACACATACCTTGGTATCCACTGGGATGGGTTCCCCTCAGCCAGTTTGGTGTGTCAGGTGTGGCTGGCAAAGCTCAACAATTTGCTGTAGGAGGTCTCTGTCCACCCTATAGTGCTCCACTATCTCCAGCTCATGTAGTCCCTGGTAGGTTACCCTGGGTCTGTACACTCTTCTCTGTCTCCTCACTGTGGGTTGTTCAGCAACATTCACATCCTCACCACCCTCAGCCTCTTGAACATGTTGCTCTATGTTGCCTGCTGCAGCCCTTCTTATTTTATAGGTTTGTTTGTTAAAATTTCCCTGCTTGTATACACCGGTGGTGTAGAGTGTGGGAAAAACCCGAGGGGAAGTTGTTTGCTTGGTTTATAGTAGTGTTCTGGACTGGGCTGGGCTGCTGTCTGTGTAATTGGCTGATTCTGATACATTTCACCTGCCAGCTAAGCTAGTTCTCCTTGATTACCTTCCTACTGCTGTTTTCCCTTCCCATTGCCGTCCTGTTTAAGCTCATGTGCACGCCGTGCAAACAGAGTGCTCAAATATCCACACTGCTGCTATTTCCTGGTTAAACTTTTTTTTTCTTCCTATAAAACCCAGTGCATGGTGAGCACACCCACTTAGGCGTTGTAAAGAGTGCTAGGCAGGATTAGACACACCCCCTAGCTTAGCTGCACCAAGCTAAGAGCAATCCCGAGCCACAGGGCTCCAATCCACTTGCAGTATGCCTGACACACACCCCCATGATGTCACCTATATCCTAGTCTTGCACCCAACTATTCATACTCTTACACTGTTGGGACCTGCCTCACATCCTAGGGAAAACTGGGATTCACTATCCTTCCCCTCATTTGCATAGGATTGCCTGCTAATGCATAGTTACATATCTCACACTGGGCCTCCCCTCTTAGCAACCATTACTCACTGGCCAGGTTGTCTTCTGCCTGCCATTGACTTGCATGGCAGAATACTGATTTTAGTTTGAATGCTTGTTTTAGGTTTATTTTATTATCCCCCCCCGATCCTGTTTGCACGCCACTGCCCTATGCTTAAACAGCCGAGATAGGCGAAAAAAAAAATAAAAGTTGATTTTTTTATTTTTTAAACAGTTTGCAATGCCATTGGCCTTATACTTGGCCATTGGCATACTTCCTCAATGATATGCAGGCTTTATTCGGGGCTGCCATAGCTCTGTTTCGGAGTTTTCAGAAATGTACTCGGTTACTAACCGAGTACATTTCTGCAGATAGCACTAATCTTGCACTGACTATTGCAAGCTTCCTGGATTGCAAAATCACCTAATTTGCATGAATTTCTCCTGCAAATGAGGTGATTTGGATACCAGGACTTAGTCCGTGCATGATTAGTGTAGGAGCTCTCGTGCATGCCCCTGCAGGCTGTTCCTGGATCGTACCGCAGACATATTACATGTCAAACAGCTCCTGCACTAATCATGCACGCCATGCAGGGAATCGAGAATCAAGGAGAGTGTTTGATAGCTTAACTATGACTTTTCTTAAAAGCAGTTACTCAGACTCATAGCACTTATGCGCCTATTCAAATCATTGTTTTATAGCATATTTCCTTTGTTACATGATTGAGTTTTCCTCCTATATGTCAAGATGTGGAGAAGTTTGTACTTTTACTGAAGAAGGCCACACTATCATCTTTCAAGTTTAAAACTGGTGAATTTTAAATTTAATTTTTATTTATTCATGTGTTAACCAGGTAAATGAAATGATTATCTCAGACTGTTTTTAGGCACAACCTGGATAGGAAGGGTAAATGCAAAATATATGGAAAGCTTAGATGAGGCAGTCAATCAGCATGATTTTAGGAGATGGAAGGGAAAAAAAGACTTCACAAAAAAAAAAAAAATACACATGCACAAGGACAACATCAAAACTCCATGCAGAAAATGTGTATAGGTCAAGACTATACCCTAGAAGCTGGAGTTGTGGAATCCTGACAATCCACAGCCTTTCTTCTTCCTGACTTTGATGGTATTGTTACTTTTTGAAATAGCTGTGAAATAATTAAAGATATTTATTTAACCTTTCTCAAGCATAGAATTATGGCACTTAGCCATGTGACTCAGCACTGTATGATATTCCTTGTCTGCTAAAACCTCTTCTGCTTAATTTAGCCGTGCACCATTTACAAGCAGTAACACAACCTGATGCCATTTTTCGTGTAAAGAAATTCCATGTGGCCTACACATCTCTGAAATGTCCCTGACTTGCAAAGACATTCAGGATCATACTTAAAATTATATTCTGCCCCTCTGAAATGTTGTGAGTGTGTTTTTTTTTTTTTTCTTACAAGACTGTAACAATCATTTATGATTTTATTTATTTATTACTTTGTTTATTTATGTGTTTTTTTACCTCATTAGATGCAACAACCTCCTTTGACTATATTGGGATCTGGCTAGACCAAGCACTCAACTTTCACAGCTAAGTAGAGAAAACTGGAAAGAAAATTAACACTCCTCTCTTCTACACTAGGAAACTCTGTCTCCATACGTAACATCTCCAGCAAGAGCAACAACTGGCAAAGACATCTTTCTAGCGCAATTTGAATATGGACTTCCCATTATCACCCTGCAGACCATTTAAAACCAAACATGTCACTGCATATAAACTCCACTGTAACACACTCAACAAAGAGAATTTTTTACCCATCAAACATAGGGGTGACCAACTTCTAGACTCACTACTCTTCAAATTTCTGCATACTGATGCATTTTGTCACTCACATCAAAATATTTAGTAAAATCCATTCCCTACAACCTCAGGAATGTTTCACAGTCTTATCCCTCACTGCAATCCCCACAAGACAAACTTCACTGCACCAACCATGCTTTCTCTGTTCTTATCCCAAACTGTAGGAAACCCTCCCATCCGACATGTCTTGCTGTG
The DNA here is from genome assembly GCF_019279795.1 of Protopterus annectens. Classification (NCBI taxonomy): domain Eukaryota; kingdom Metazoa; phylum Chordata; order Ceratodontiformes; family Protopteridae; genus Protopterus; species Protopterus annectens. The sequence continues at coordinate 589,472,290 of NC_056751.1, forward strand.
CTACATTCCTGCACAATTTATATCTTGTGTCCAAACAAATATTGCTGCAGATAATATCCACCAGGCCACATCACATAACCAATCACACCCACTCTCACCACTGCTTACTCTGTATCTCTGAATTCCTCCTGTGCATAATATCCCTTATAACTCACAGTCTTACTTTGATAAACTATTTTCCAAATCTACTGTATTATGTTTGTGCTTACATTTCTCTAGTTATGCTATTTTTACTTTTTGTAGTTCCTCAGTTGCATTTATTTGTGATTGTATTCATCTTTGCTGTACCCAAAATTGATCATTTATAATCCGTGTACTACCTCGAAAAATTCACGTGCATGCATACATAAATAAATAAATTCTGGTGAGGTAAAGGGATTTCTTTAAACCCAGTATATGGTGGCAGGTTATAAAATTAAAATTCTGCTTTGTATAATACATTAACTTTATTTATAGCCTTCTAATTATAACCAGTAGACTCTTTTGCTATGCCATATGAAGTCTATCTGCAACTGAGACCCCTTCTATTGCAGTATCTACCTATAATTGAAACTAGAGATATGCCAAAATAAGTCTGTTGCTTGCATACATTTAGAGCTTCTGCAAGGTCATTAAGATGAATTCCTGTCATTGTTGCCAGAGTAATTTTATGTTTCCTTATTTCATTTCTTATCTTTTGTCCAGCAAACATAAAGTTTGATTGCTTCTACCTTTGGACTCAATTACATTTTAGCGTCAGTTTCTGTAGAGTGACAACTAGGGTTACTATCTATTAGTTTTGCAAGCTGTTTTTGTGCTAATGCTTTGCATGTATTTTTTTTTTTACTTCTGTTTCTATTTCTGTAGCAAGTTGTTAAAAAGTACATTTTAATTGCAGAGAAACTTCTAGTAGGAAGATTCTATAATAATCTCATGTTATAATTCAGTCATGTGAGGATGACAAACTGTAATTAAAATAGCACAGAACTGCAACACATTATTATGCCTACTCACCGATCAGTTCTTTTAAATATTTTAACTAGGATGGAAATGTGAGCACTTCATAAACTTATGTGCCTAGAGAAACAATCACAGGTGTGGATATCACAGCAGGCAGTGTTAATAACATACAAACACAACAGGGGAAAATGATTGCATTGGATTTGCCTAGAGATATACATCAGTGGCATGGACCCCAGTATTAAAATAAAATAACAGAGATGAATTGCAGAGTCCTGTGTATACTGTGCCAAATGAATGAAAGTTAATTTAAAAAGTATATACATTGGCTGGGGAAGATAGATGTGATGGCCATGAGATGAAGGAGGAGAAAGCCGTAGATACTTAGTTTAATTGGTTAATACTTATCTACTTAACCAATTACCCATGACTGGGTGTGGGTAATGCTGGATTTCCCACAGTTGGAGTGATCAAACAAAGCTGATCGTGGGTAAATCCAGCATTACCCACACTCAGGAGTGGGTTATTGCTATTATGTAATGACATTATGAAAAAAAGAAATTGCTTAGCTTTCTTAAATAATGACTTTGAATAACGGCGCTGTAGTGTTGCTCCCATTTCTTCCACATTTGCTGATATACTTCACATGTGTATGGGACTTGTGTTCCCATGCTTGCACAGCACATCAGTGCTGTTAAAGAGAAGTACTGGAGACAAGAGAATCTCCATTGATTTTTTTTCTTCCCCTGCCATTATAGGCTGTTAATGTAGGAAACCTGGACAAAACCCAACATAATGGGGGGAACAGAGATCCAAAAATAGGGACAGAATTTATTGCTTTTATGAACTTAGAACGTTGCTTGAATGAGAGGTTTTGTGTTAGCATGCATTGTCTGAAGTATATGAAGCCTAAACCTCAAATGTCTGTCATTATTTAATGATGCCAGGGCACTTTTATGGGCTAGGCTTGTAAAGGCTCTCTGGCCATTAGCCTAGTACACACCTATGAACCTATGAACCTCAATCCCCACAGGCTTGCCAGAAAGCAAAATTTTTTTCTGGGGAAAAGACCAAAACCATGAGGAAAAAATCTGGATATTTTGCAAAGATCCAGACATTTGAGAGGTACAACAGTCTGCTGAAATTTTAGTAGGGGGCAATACATGGAGAATCAGGTACATTTTTCTTTCTTTAGTTTTGCAGAACATTCATGATTTTTCTTGCATTTTTGATCTGTCTTCTAAGCATATGCCAATAGAAAAGTCTGGCCAAACTTTTTCCTTTGGTATATTCTCAATTTATAATGGGCACACTGATTGGGCTGTCCAATTCAGTGTGTTCGTTTTTGAATACTAATGAGAAGTCATTGCAAAATAGGGTATTGACCCATGAGGATCTTTAGAAGCCAAGTCATACATTCGCAAAAGTTTTTAGCCCTTATATTTTAAGTACAAATAACCCTGAGTTGAGTGGAATATTTACAAGGTGCCCCTCTCCATGAGGAACAATGGTGTAAAACCAGGGATATATTTGCAGTTACCCATCCATACATCCAGATTACATTTGAATAGTATAAAAGAAGCTCTTTGCTTTATGTAGAGAGGAAGACAATTCCAAGGATGTGGTATCCTCTGTGATACATATCTATCCTTCCAATATTTTCTGTTTATGTTGCAAAAGAGATTGAGATCTGCTGAGCAGGTATTTATGCCCCCATTGGACTTTTAAATGTGCAGCAGATCTGACAGGACAGAGTCTGCTGAGATTCTGTATGTGAGGCAGAGATCATCCCTCATTAGCCTGTATGACATGGAGAAGAGGAACAAGGCTTGCCATACATAGTTGTTATGATTTAGGCCCTTGATTTTCTTAGTAAAAAGATGTGAGCATTCAAGTTGTGTCAAATGCTTGGACAGGTTCATAGTGAAGGGGTTATACAGGGCAATGATCATTTCCATAGACCTTGGTGCCATACCTTTAGCAATAAGTTGTGCAATGAAAAATTATTTTCTTACAATAGTAGATACATGGTTGTTGAAGAGCAATTTATTGTCTGTATAGGTTCTCAGGTGCCTGACTACTGGATCAGCTTTCAGGTATGTGATGTCATTATGATAGTTACATGGGACTTATTGTTTGCCAAAGTATACTAGTATATGTTTTTGGCATTTAGTTTTGGCTCTAGTTGTTGGTTAGGAAAGTCCTTCATAAAGGATCTTGGTATCCTTTGCAGAGTTTATGATGGCATCAACATTACAGTCATCTGCAGACTTGGTCAGCCATATACCCTTAACAGTAGCTTTGACATCTGAGGCATAAATGCCAAAGATAGTGGCCCAAAGGCTGAACCCAGGTGTACACCACTAGTGACTGTACTGGTGGAAGAGCAGCTGACCCACATTTTCCTAGCTTTCCTTGATAAGAAAACATAGTCTGATTTAATCATCAGGAGTTATGTTGGAAGATACAGACTTCTTGTTTTATATGCAAATAAATTCTGCAATCTGTACAGTAGCATTGTCACTGCGGTTAAAATTCATGATGAATGTGCTATTTATGAACATCAACAGTTCCCCCATCTACCACTTTAGTTTCCCTAGCTTTAAACCTGTTACTTTATGTTTTTAAATTTGAGCCTAATAAGAACATATGTATATAATGGAATTCATAGAGCTTCAGCTTACACAAACAAATCATTTTTTTTACTTTGGTATGAGTAAAATGGTTTCCATTATTTGATCTTTTATATACGTCTCATAAAGCTATGGGTTTGGAGTATAACAAAGAAAAATCATTACACGTGTATAGTCTTTGAATGTGCCTGATTAAAATATAGATATTACCAAACAAATAATGTTTAGGAAAATAACTCTTATGAGCTCATACTATAAGCGGCAAGGAATTAATTATGCAGAGTATTATAACAGGATTGCTACTTAACAGGAAGGTCCAACCTTATTATTGTTTGCAATTGTCAGCTAATTCATTTAAAGTTTTTGTATTACCAATGGTTTTATATTCAATAATGAACTTGTTATCTCCACTTGGTTTATCTTGGATTAATAATTTAATAATTTGAATTGGAGCTTTTCTCCCCGGGCCTCCACTGAAAAAGGGGAATAGCTCAGCAGGACACTCCCGGTCAACAAATGTAAAATAAAATAAAATAAATAAAACAGAAAATAACATTATGTAGACAGCAGACTTATCAAGAGTACTATGTGAGACAGGTGTGTTACCCAGATATAAAACAAGGACTACTCTATAATATTTATTTATTTATTTGTTTGTTTGTTTGTTCATGGGTTCATATTCAGTTGCTCTGGGATTCCTTACCTTTGTTCAAGTATAAATAGCTGATCAGTTATATGAGCTTTCACTTGTTAATTGATGTTTCCCATTGAAAGTCACTACTGCCATAATCACTATTAGTATGGCAGCAGTGACAAAAAGTTTTTGAATTTTTCAGTTTTCTCTGCAACATTGAAGTCAGTGTATTTAAGTAAAAGCTGTAGACATGGTTGAGGGGTGGCTTGCTCCCTGCATAAAATTCATTTATTATTAATATTGTTTTTCTTTTTGGTCTAGTCAAGAGTTCAATCAGCTTGCTTCCCTGATTGGATATTACTTGATGATTTACAGTAGAATTCAAAGTAGAATTGTTGCTTGGAGAACCCAAGCTTATATCATACTTGTTTAAACATAATGGTTTGATTTTTCACTCGCTCAAGTCAGTATCTTTGGGACATGTGAGCAAGATACTGCTGGTACTCGTACATATGCAGGAGCTGCTTTGATCTCACACTTCCTTGGAAATAAAGGCGTCATGCTTAACACTGCATATTGGTTTTCAGCAGTGACGTGATCCTGGATGAGATTACTAACGTTAGTGGGGTATGAATGGCTTGCCCCCACTTGAACAGTGCAGGAGAGCTTACCCATTGCAAAAAGTGTTGTTCTCCAACTCTTGCATTAGCTTTTGTTATTCTCAAACTCAAGTACTTGTTCTGCAAGATTCTCATTCATGAAATTTGTAATATTTTATAGGTTTGTAGTTATTTTTATAGGTAGGTTAGCTGCCCTTATGGTCCATTTTAAGTCCATCCAATTTCTCTTCCCAAGGTGAGAATCAAACCTTGTATGTTGTGTCTGTGAGGTTAATACCTTATCAGTTATACCAGCCTCCAACCCCTATGAGATAACATTGATGAATTGTTCTGATCTCACCTAAGCTGATTTGAGAAGTGCTGTGGAACCTTTTTTATATGATTATACCCAATTATTTTAGTTATCATACTCACTTTGACATTTAAATAAAGAAACAAAGAATTGGCTAAGTTTGTCTGTGAGTTATTTTTAAAGGATACTTTGTATGCCTTGCATGTATAGAGACAAGACACTATCAAATACCAGTTCACGTATTTTAAGCATTGTTTGAGATACCTGTTTTAGTTGTATATTTATTATTCTGAAATTAAAATAAACAGATATTTAATCTAATGGATTATATATGAGTACAACCAGAAGATTAGCTTCCAGTTAAAACAGCTCAAGAGGTTTAGTGCTGTGACTGTGTTTCCAACTAAAAGAAGTGCTGATACCTTTTCATGGTAGTACATCTGGGCATCTGCAGATACCTCTGCAATTGGATCCTGGACTTCTTGATTAACAGACCACAGAAGGTTTGTGTGAGCAAGAATACCTCTAGGAGCATAATACTCGACACAGGTGTCCTTAGGGTTGTGTTCTTGGCCCCCTATTATTTACTATCCTAACCCATGACTGCACAGCAAACTTCAATACAAATCATATCATCAAGTTTGCTGACAACACCACAGTCATGGGTCTCATCAGGAAAGAGGAAGTTAACACACTGATTGCCTGGTGTGCAAGAAACAACCTTGACCCAAATGTTAGTAAAACAAAAGAGATAGTCACAGACAACAGGAAGAGGCAAACACCCCATACACTGATCCTGATCAATGGTGAAAGGGTATGCAGTACCAAATTCCTTAGAGTTCATATCTCTTAGGATCTCTCTTGCTCAGGGAACACCTGTCACATAGTAAAAAAGTACACCAACGTCTCCACTTTTGGAGAAGACTCAAAAAGGTGACACTGTCACAGGGGCGGCTCGTGGCATCGGGCTGCCGGACTGCAGCCCCCTCAACATAAAAAATAGAAAGGAAAATAAAAAAAATAAAAAAAAAAATTATTTTTTAAAATTTCGCGGACTTCGCGCATGCGTAGTAGTCCCGACTACTGTCGGTCTATGCGCATGCTCAAGGCAGTCCGGCAGTCCCCATAGGGGGACACAAGGAGACATCTGTGCACAGACTCGCTAGGATTATGGGTCGTGTCCGGACTGCAAGAGCAACAGCAGGACTCGGGAAGGAGCATTGAGATCTCGTCGGGCTTTCCTTGGGATCTCGTGGGTCTTTGAGTATTGCGCGGGAAGGATGGATATATTCAGCTAAGTGTATGGTGCTTTTTACCTTTATTTTACAATGTTTATTTGTGTGTGTATGGTGATTATGCTTTACTGGAGTGAGAGTTTGTGTGTGTATGGTGCTTATGCTTTACTGGAGAGAGAGTTTGTGTGTGTATGGTGCTTATGCTTTACTGGAGAGAGAGTTTGTGTGTGTATGGTGCTTATGCTTTACTGGAGAGTTTGTTGCTTATGCTTTACTTGTGTGTGTGTGTGTGTGTGTGTGTGTGTGTGTGTGTGTGTGTGTGTGTGTGTGTGTGTGTGTGTAAATGCCCCAGGTGCTTATGGTGGTGTGGTAGGGAATACCTCAGGCTTGAACCATGTACCCTGTATGCAGGGTTCTGATGAAATCTGATGTATTCAGATGAAAGCGCTTAACCAATGGATTGTTGTATGGCTGAATTCTATTCGTGGAAATAAACCTGTGTTTTTTACTGGCAATTCTACTTCATATTTATTTGAATCAGTGAATTAGTGTCTTGCTCGAGCTGTGGACTGGCCTCTGCTATTTGATTCTACCTGTATGCAGGTGTTAAAGACTTGAGTTCCCTACCCACCACCATTTGTAAAAAAATTGCAGATTTTTGCCTCATATTCGATCTGATCTGTTCCTCATAATATCTGTGGTTTGTAAATGTTGCAATGCTTGATATTTGATGGTGTAGTAGTAGCATTGTTGCCTCACAGCTGCAGGTTCTTGGGTTTGATTCTTGGCTGGGGTTCCTTCTTTGTGGGGTCTGTATCTTCTCCCTGTGTTTGTGTGGGTTTGCTTTTGTGTCCTCCCATGTTACAAAGACATGTCTGCATTATTTCTTCCTGGGCCTCTGCTGAAAATTGTTTATTTGTTCCAAGTCAGACTGTCCTGATTAAAAAATGTTAAATAAAATTGACAGGCATTTGAATTTCAGACTTAAGGGTTTCTGAATGTTTAATTCCTTGCATATTTGATGGTGCAGTGGTAGTATTGTTGCCTCACAGCTATAAGTTTTCTGGTTTGATTCTTGGTTGGGGTGGCTTCTGTGTGGAGTCTGCATCTCCTCCATGTGTTTGTGTGGATTTGCTCTGGTGCACTGCCATTTTAAAAAGACGTGTCTGCAGTTTTAATCCCTGCTGAAAATTGGTTTTGTTCTGTCCGCAGTAAAATTGACAGGCATTTGAATTTCAGACTTCAGGTTTCTGAATGTTTAATTCCTTGCATAATTAATGGTGCAGTGGTAGTATTGTTGCCTCACAGCTATAGGTTTTCTGGTTTGATTCTTGGTTGGGGTGGCTTCTGTGCGGAGTCTGCATCTCCTGCCTGTGTTTGTGTGGATTTGCTCTGGTGCCCTGCCATTTTACAAAGATGTGTCTGCAGTTTTAATCCCTGCATCTCTGCTGAAAATTGTTTTTGTTCTATCCGCAGTAAAATTGACAGGCATTTGAATTTCAGACTTCAGGTTTCTGAATGTTTAATTCTTTGCATAATTGATGGTGCAGTGGTAGTATTGTTGCCTCACAGCTATAGGTTTTCTGGTTTGATTCTTGGTTGGGGTGGCTTCTGTGTGGAGTCTGCATCTCCTCCCTGTGTTTGTGTGGATTTGCTCTGGTGCCCTGCCATTTTACAAAGACGTGTCTGCAGTATTAATCCCTGCGTCTCTGCTGAAAATTGTTTTTGTTCTGTCCGCAGTAAAATTGACCGGCATTTGAATTTCCAACTTCATGTTCTTCAGAATACATAGTAGCACAACCTTTTTTTTTAGCAATTTTCTAAGTTTATAAGATGAATATTTTAAATTTGTCCCTATTTTTGGGACTGTATTCCCCCATTATTGGCTTCGTCCAGGTTTTTGTGCTAAGGTTGACAGCTATGGCAAGAACTGAATTCACTGAATATGTTTGAGGGCTGTATTCCCTCATTACTGGGTTTGTCCAGGTGTTTTGTACTAAGAGGTTGACAGCTATGGTGAGAACTGAATTCACTATTTAAGTTTCAGTCTTCCTCTCTTTTACAAAGCAGCTGATGTGGCGTAGTGGTATGTTACTCTGACTGTTTTTTGCTCAGGGACCTTGGCAGTAAAATATATGGTGGCAACACAACATTTTATTCTAGCAACTTTCCAAGATTATACAAGCAATGTTTAATGTGTCCCTGTTTTTTGGGCTTTTGACCCCAATACATTTTGGCTTTTTCCAGTTTTCTTGAGCTGCGAAGTTGAGATGCAGTTGAGTATTGAGTAGATTTTACAAGGAACTGAGAGCTGCAGGGAATAGAAGTTTAGTGCTTTGCCAAGTTAATACTATAGCACAACAGGTTGTGCACTTGCTTTTGATGCAGAAGGTTGTGGGTTCTACTCCCACAAGGGGTGGATGCTGCCGTACTGAGAATGTTCTCCTTGGTGAAGATACTAACTATGAGTTCGTTATCAGTTTGCCATCCATTTCCTCTTGCAATATTATTACTAGCTTATCATTTTTTAATGTAATATAGGCAATTTATTCCTGAGGGCAACAGACACTTTATTTTCGATGAAACCATGAAATATAAAGGTGATTGCTAGCAGCAACCGCTTCATTAGTTACAGATTTCTTTAATGTGGAATTATTTAGATGACTGACTTCAGAGATTGTGCATATTTACTGATAATGGACTGTAGAATTGTGCATATTTACTGATAAAGGTGGACTGTAGAATTGTGCATATTTACTGATAATGGTGGACTGTGGAATTGTGCATATTTACTAATAATGGTGGACTGTAGAATTGTGTATATTTACTAATAATGGTGGACTGTGGAAGTCTGAGTAGACTTTTTTATGATAAATGTTCTCAACTGGGCAGTTTTGCCATTATGGGTGCATATGGTTTGTTTCATTGCTTACTGGAAAAAAATGTTCAAAACAAATTGAAAACACCCTGTAACAAGTGTACTGTATTGTACAAGGAATATCATTTTAGTACAATGAGGAAGGTGTATCAAAGAGCACATGTATGTTTCATATGCAAGGAGCCTATGATTCGAAAACAGCCCAAAATTAATCTTTATCTGCCACTGGCAAAATGTATTTTCTTTGAATGTGGGTTTCAATGCTGTTTCAATGAATGTGAGTTTCAAGGGCAGAGAAGTTTTAATGCTAAGTTTTCATTGTGAGACTGCATTGCTTTGTTTAACAGATGACTTAGTGTTTGTGCTGTAAAATACAAAATAAAACTTTCAAATGAAGTCCAACTCATCATAGAAGTAAAGCAGTATGCACATTAGTGTTTATGGTAAATGGAGTGAAATAGCCAAGTATAATGGTTCATTGGAATGGCTGCAGAGGCTCCATTCAACCATTATTTTGTCAGGGGGGAAGGGCAGCAAACTCAGACAGGCCCAGCTGAACTATACATCCCAACTGTCCAGATTTTCAAAGAATGAATAGATTTTTGCTTCTTATTTTTGGTTTGTTGTTCATAAAATTTGTAGTTTTAATTCCTAAATGATTTGCCAGAAGTCACTCAATAAGTTTCAGACTTCATAACCTTCAGAAAAATGCATGTTAAAGTAAGAGCTGTTCTATCAACTGTCTCAATTTATACAAGAGCAAATTTTAGTACTGTTTATATGTGCCCCCAATATATTTGGCCTTGTTCAGATTTACTACATTAACAGGTTGAGAGGTACATGCAAATAAATTGCTTTATAGAATTAGGCATAGCCAACCTCTCAACTGTCCCCAATTTTTGGCTCAAAATGTTGCTCTTCCCCCTTATAATCCCTCCGCAAAATAGCAATTTTGGAAGAAAACATGGAGGGTTTACAATTAAGAAATAACTGTAATAATCAAAGTTATAGATTACTTGAAATGCATGTAGATTCTTTTATATTTTATCAGCTGCTCAAGGTAGCAGTACTAATATTAAAGTGTCCCTTCTTTGACAGGTAGCAGCTGTATTGTGTGTCTATTTTATATTTTTGCATCACATTTTGTCCATTTTCATAAAATTGTGTGTTTTGGCAAATTAGTGACAAATCACTAAAGACTGAAGTTAGAAAATGACAGACATTTGAGTTTCAGATTTTATACCCTTCAGAAAATTCATACTAATGCAAGACCTATTCTATTATCTTTCTAAGTTTATTAGAGCAATATTTAAAAATTGTCCTTATTGTTGGGCCTTTGTCCCACTTCTGTGTATGGCTTTGTCCAGATTTCTTGCTCTTGAGGTTGAGAAGTATGACAAATGTGTCAGGGCCATCACAGTCAGCCAGAGAGATTTCAAATTGTGACATGCTTGTTGCACCCCACTCCCCCATGTAGTGACTCTGGATGTGTCCAAGCAAGGCAAGGAGTAGTTGTATCTACCTTGGATGGGGAGGACACACTGCATAAGTACTACAGTGGCTTTTCATCTGTCCTTGATATTGCAGAATGGTCTGGTTTCTGTCATATTTTTGTACTGTTGATTTATGTTTATTACTCAAAGTGCCTGTTGCTCTGTGTTTTTAAGTAGCAATGCTTTAATGACCATAAGGTAAGCTTGTCTGAGATTGTAAGATGCAAGTAAGCTTTAATAAGCATACTGTTAAAGAATTGCCAACATTGAAAGCCTTTCTGTTGTTGCCATACAGAGAATACTTGACTAGATAATGTATAAGCCTTGGGTATTAAAGGACAGGATTCCATTATTTTAAAAAGCTCATTACACTTGTTGGAGACTTCCAGTCATCTCTACAGACTTTACCCGTAAACTAAACAGAATGCCAATCATGTGTGGTCCATAACCTGTACAGTAATCCTTTAAGCAATGTATCTTGAGCTTGTTTCTTGTTTGCTTTTCATTTTTACTTTTATCATGTTTTCCCCATGAAACAAGTTGTCAGGCAGCAGGTCTTTTTGGATAAGAAACATTTTTACAAGTGGGGGCATCACATAGATTTCTACTTTCAGCATGTTACTTGGTACTTTAATAAAGCTGAATATATTATAATTAGGACTGCAGTGCAAGGAGAAGTGGTTTGAGTTGAGTGCTTCTGGTTTTCTTATACTTGATTTTGACTGGCATTCCAGTAATGTATTTAAAAGTAATTTATTTTTCATGCCTCACAACCTTTTGTTTCCATCTAGATATTAAGTAAGCTGTCATGCAGCCAATGCATTGAAATATTTTTATTCTTCTACACTTATTTTTGTCTTGATTGGACTTTCATAATGATGGTTTGCCACCCAGGGCAGCGTATTTAATTAAAGTTAGTTTTTTGTGGTTTTGTGCATAGCTCCTCCCCTTTCTGGTTGACCACACCCCCTCCATTGACCCCACCCATTCAGCTGTCTCCTGCAGCCCCCCTGTGATTTGAAGTCACCAGCTGCCACTGCACTGTCAGCACTTTCTACATTTACAGAGCAGGATTGAAAGCATCCTAACGTCCAATTTTTTGGTATAGTATGGGAGCTATTTGGTTGCAGATAAGAAATCACTGGTGAGAATGGTGAGATTTGCCGAGAGGATAACTGGCACTAGTCTGCCCACAATCCAGGATCTTTAAACATCAAGGAGGCTAAAGAGATCCAAGAAAATACTAAATGATGCAACTCATCCAGCAAACAGTCAGTTTATGAGCCTGTCATTGGGTGAAAGACACCGCAGTATTCGATGCAGGACAACTAGATTCAAAGACAGTTTTTATCCAAAGGTGATCAGATTTCTTAATTCCAACATTAAGTCTGATCACTGACAGGTCAGGAAGTTGGGACTTCCCATTCACTGTGCAATATTATTTTATCTATTATTTATTAAGCCTAGCCAACCATTATAATTTATGATACTAATCCAGGTGCAGTATTTTTTCTTCAGCTGCTAATGCTATGTGCTTGTTCACCCATATTGTTGTACATGGTTCATGTGCAATACTATTACTTAAACTTTGCTGCTAGATGTGTATTTTTAGTATCTTAACAAGTGTGTGTTTCTAGGAATATATGTGGCTATATACTTAAGTGTAGAGTTGATATATAAGATGGTGGTAGTATTATTATATACTGTTTTAAATTATGTTTTTTTTATGTATGTGATTTCTTTTTTCTCTGTCCCATGATGAGCTGATTGCACAGAATCTCATTTAATCTACATTTGCACAGATCTGAATGACAATAAAGTTACTTTAGACTTTGACTTTGCTACAAGATGTCAGATGTCTTTCCTTATCAAAACACATGGCAAGTGTTTTTTTTAATTTGTTTTCTTATTTTAGATGACCAAGTAGCCAAAGTGAATTGGAACTACATGTAGCATTCCATGCTAAGGTAAAAGCATAATTTAGTAAAGGGCAAAGGTTGCATTCATTAAAACTTATTTCCCAGATTTGTTCATTATTAATAGCATATTTAAACTTCATTTTAGGAAGGGTCAACCACTTCAAGAAACAGCTCTATGATTCACTAGGTATGCTTCTGAGGTGCACTTAATAGCACTGACACAAGGTACACAGTTACAAAGACACTGTGCCAACATGCCAAAAGTGTCTTATATTATTCCTTACTTACTATATAGACAGACCACAAGGTATATTCATGTACACCCTGTAAAGCTTACGAATAATACTATAACTGCCTTCTAATCAGAAATGAATTCCTATAGTGGAGCATTACGACAGCATTTCAGTGAACTGAATCACCTAGCCTATGTTACACATACTGCAAAAGTTACTTTAAGATTTATGCATTATAACTGCTTCACAGCAACACTTACTGTTCTCATACAATACAATATCTTCTGCAGTCTGTATTGCGAGTATTACAGCAATGGAATGATACGGCCACTTGTATATAGGTTCATAGGTTCATAGGTTCATACTAGGCTATCTGCCCAAGGGCATTTTTAAGCCTAGCCAGAGTTTTGTGGCTTTTGCCACCCCTTTAGTTTGGAGGATACTATGCCCATTATTTTTCTGTGCCTCTGTCAAGCAGTGACACTGAGATAATCCCTAGGGTATATCTGCGATCTCCCATCCATTGGTCAAGATTTCTCTTGAACAAAGCCAGCGAGGTGCTCTGCCTCACATGTACCAGGATTTTGTTCCACAGCATAGGGAGTCTCTGGGTGATGAATCTGTCCCTCCAGCATGTCCTATTAATAACCATGTCAAGGTTTAAGTCTCCCGCCCTTGTAGTTTTGAGGGATCTAGATTTTTTGAGGTGAAGCATGTTCATCAATTCTGGGTTGGACATGGCCTTGTATGTCAGGCACAGGTCACCTCTGAGCAGATGGTAAGCGACTGAGTAGAGCTGAAGTTCCTTCAGTCGGGCAGCATAGGACATATTTTTGAGACCCTTTATCCTTTTGGTGAGGAACATTTGGGGCCTTTCCAGTTGCTGCAGGTGTCATGTCAGATACATTCCGAATGGGGCATTGTACTCAATCATTGGCCTGATGAGTGATGAGTACAGGGGGACGATGACTTCCCTTGATCTAGATGTGAATCCCTTCATGATCAGGTGGGCAATGTAGAAGGTCTTCCTAACTACTTTGGCAACGTGAATATCAAATGAAAGGTTACTGTCAACCTGGGTACCCAGATCCCTGATAACCTCTTCTGTGCTTAGTGGGTTGCCGCCTATATGGTAGCTAGGGGTAACCTTGTTTTTCCTGAAGGCTATGACTATGCATTTTTTGGCGTTTAACTTTAGGCCATGGTTCTGGCACCAGTTTTCCGTTTCTATAAGACCCTTCTGAAGGATATCTGTGTCAGATGTGTTCTCAACTATGGCGCCCAGTTTGCAGTCATCTGCAAATTTTGTCAGCCATAATCCTCCTGTGTTTGCTTGTACTTCTGAAAAGTAGATGCTGAACAGGAGAGGGCCCAGGACTGAGCCCTGTGGGACACCACTTGTGACAGGCTTTGAGTCTGACATGGTGCCAGCAACTCTGACCCTGTGGGTTCTGTCACTTAGCCAATTTGCAACCCATCTTGTGACGTATGGGTTTACATTTAAGCTGATGAGTTTTTCAATGATACCTGAGTGGGGTATTGTGTCGAAAGCCTTTGTCAGGTCGAGGTAGGCTGTGTGCACTGCCTTTCCCTCATCAATGGCCTTGGTGACTGTTTTGAAAAAGTCCACCAGGTTTAAAAGGCATGATCTGCCCTTAACAAAGCCAAACTGGGTCGGATCCAAAGTCTGCAAGTCTCCTATGTCTTTATTTATGAGTTCCATTATGATCCTCTCCATAGCTTTGCAGATCAAGCTTGTCAAGCTGATGGGACGGTAATTTCCCGGGTCGGTGGAGGCACCTCCTTTGTGAAGTGGGACCACAGTTGCCGTACGCCACTCCTTAGGCACGTATCCTGAGGTGAGGCTAAGATTAAACAGCTGCCCTAACTGTGGGTTTAATTCCTCATTGAGTTCGTGGAGCACACATCCAGGGACACCATCTGGTCCCATGGATGCTGTGTTTTTTGCCTTGGAGAGAGCAGTTCTCACCTGAGAGTTAGAGATGTTTGGGGGGCTATAATTCTCTGGTATAGATATCTCACCTTTTGGGGGGGAGAAGTTTGCACTGAACCTGTCAGCCAGTATGTTGGCAATGTCTGTAGGTTCAGTAATTTTTACATCATTTTGAACTAATTCTGAGCATATCTGGGAGTTTCCTCCCAGGTTTCTAACATAGCTAAAGAAGGCCTTATGATTGTCCTTTGAGTCCTTAGCGACTTTCAGTCCATATGAATGGATTTCATTGGTTCTATGTCACTGTTTAGAGATGGACTCTGAGAACTGTGCAAATTATCTATTGTCCACAAATCCTGTGCAGGACACAGATGTTCCCCAGACTCTTGTTTCTATTATAATTAGTTTTGCAAACTGATGGTATCTTGAGGTACCCGACTGAGCTATACTTATCTGAACCTAATTAGTGATAACTGAAGTTGCCATTTTGTTCAGTCACTCTCTCTTAAAGGGGGCATAATTACTTTGGCACTTAAATGTGGCATCTGAGAACGCCTGTCTCACTGGATAACATAATGATTGCACAGGTGATATTTAAACCAGTTTATGCTGTATACTAGTTTAACATCATTTGTGATTAACTAGCATGATAAGAGGGTTATTTCTTTACTCCAAGTGTTCAGACTGCTTTTTCAGTTCACCATAGCAGTACAGTGTATAATGTAAACTTCTATGTATGTAAGTATATCCGTAAAAAAAAAAATATATATATATATATATATATATATATATATATATATATATATATATATATATATATATATATATATATATATATATATATATATATATATGGGTCCGGTTAATTTCATCAAAAGCACAATTCGCCAAATGTTATTTCAGCAAGACGAAATTGCTGAAAACTCATTTCTTCGAATTTCATTTCATCAGTATATATGCCCTTTTCCCCACTGTAGTGCAATCTTGGAGTTATAGTTGGGGGTGTTGTGGGTGTAGGCCTTCACACAGCTTGTTTTATACTATGCAGTTTGTGTTAAGAAGGTAAGTAACTACTTTTTAATCATACTAGGTGGGGGGCTATGAGCCCCATCCCCCAATGTGTGGGGCTGTGTTCCCCACAACCCCCCAACTATATATTTTAACTCCAGGATCGCACTACAGTGGGGAAAGGGGGGTATACACTGCCACTACTATTTCCTGTGAAATGAAATTCGGCAAAATGTGTTCGGGGATTTGGTCTTGGTGACATGAAATTCAGCGAAATGTGCTTTCGGCAAAATGAACCAGATCCATATATATATATATTCTTATAAATATATATATATATATATATATATATATATATATATATATATATATATATAGATAGATATGGATGTCATTCAGCAGCTCAACTCAATGGAAAGTTGAACTTCATATACTCAAGACCATATGATCGACTTTCTGAAATGTCTACGATTTTGAATTGAGATCTCAGTACATTGGGGATTAGGAAATTTACCCTTTTCCCCAATGTATTACGATCTCAGAGTTGGTATATATAATATGCAGGGGGTGTAGGAGGGGAGCAGCCTCCCACATGTTGATGCAGGGTGGCTTGCCCACTGCAAAAATGCAGATTTCCCTCGTTCGACTTTTCAAAAAGTCAATCATAATGTATCAACCATATGAAATTAAACTTTCTGTTGAGTCGATCGTCTGAATAGTATATATATATATATATATATATATATATATATATATATATGTGTGTGTGTGTGTGTGTGTGTGTGTGTGTGTGTGGTATGTGTGTGTGCTCCTAATATTTTATAAGAAGACTACCTCGATGATAACATAATCTACAGGCTGGAGCCAATTGACCACACATTTTATCTGTATAATACTTCTTGTCCGTGTTCTATATGATGACTTTACGTGTGATCATTATAGGGAGAGTTAATTGCTATCATATTTTGATGATATTCAGCTGTCTCTCTCCTCCTTTTGATTTTTTTTCTTCATTTTAATTTTGTTGAAGACTGCTTTGGCTTGATCTTACATTGGCCAAGGTTCATCCACTTTATGCTCAACTCAGCAAAGACTGAGCAATGCACTTTTATGCCATTATTTGTCCATCACATCTTCCTTTGCTTTCCTTTTTAATAACTTAAAGATTATCAGAATTGAGCTTGTGTATTTGTCTCTTAAGTTCATGATCTGGGTATGTTTGTTGATGACAAAGTGGCACTAAAGGGCCAGGTGTCAACTGTTATCTAGACAAAAGCCACCAATTGAAAAGTAACAACACAAACTGAGAAAAAAACAAACAAACTGGAAGGCAAAACTGGAACTGAAAACCAACAGTTTGTTACAAAACGTTAAGCGCTTTCATCCTGGGTACAAAAGGACTTCATCAGAACACTAAAATGACTGCTAAGAATACAATATATACCCTCACAACCAATTCCAGTTCCAATAAACTTCCTTATTAATCAATCAATCACCATTGTAACACCAGCTACTAAGAAACATTGCTGACTAGCTTAAACAAATCTAATCAATAAATATAAAAATCAATATAAAAATATATATGCAGATATCAAAATGCATCTAACTCCCCACTTCTCAAAAGCTAAAATACTAAACCAAAATTAATTTTTAGCATTAAATTAATTTATAAAATATACTCAATAAATTATCTTGGACAAAAAGCAGCTCTCAACTTTAAAACACTGGACAGAAATGTTGTTTCATTTAAACTTGGGTAAACAGTGGCATTAGTTTTTAATTGTCACCTGAGCTCCAAAATTCTAAAAAAATCATCCACCGTTCTACCTCTCTGTCCTAACTCAACCTGGTCAATAATTATGAATTTAAATCTTCAGGACGGGATAGTGCTTTCTTATTGGGAATCTCAGTTTATATTGAATTCTGAGTTTAAGGACAGTTGGGTATATTATCAGCACTTTTTGGATGACATGATTTTTCTTTGGATGTATGGGGTAGAAAGATTACAGAAATGTTATGATTATTTGCACTCTACTACCAAATTTCTGAGGTTTACGATGGATTTTCAGTTTGACTCGATCAAATTCCTGGATATTATGATTAGGAAAAATAGGGAGAAAAAATGTTTTGAATCTACCATCTGCTGTAAGCCAACATATTCTAATTCTTTTTTGCATTTTGATAGCATGCACCCTATGCATCAGAAGAAGGCCATTGTGAAAGGTCAATATGTAAGGCTGGCCAGAATGGTAACTGATGATTGTGACTTCCAACGGGAATGTGCTAAGCTAGTTAATATGTTTTGTTTAAGGGGCTACCATGAGGCCTTCTAATTGAACATTTTAACTGAGGTTAGGGAGAAAAGGATGAGTGGACACTTTGTACCACTATTAGGTTCCGGGGTTATAGGTGCTTCTGAAAACTTGCAAGCAATTATTAATCCTGAGCTGTATAATAGGGATCTTATATTGTCTTATAATAATGATTTCCTTGATGTGAAAGGCATTATCCAGAAAAATTGGAGGGTTTTTGGTTTGGAGCAAGAATATATGGAGATTGTGAGAGAAATTCTTACCTTTGTATATAAAAAGATTTATGTCTTAAGAATTTATTGGATAGGCATTGGAGACAGGGGTATAATGAATGGATGATTAAATGTAGCCATTGTGCCAAATACCCATACATGTTTGAAGGGGCATCTGTGTTGGTACATGGGTTTGGGCAGATTAACATTGCTAAGAAATTTTATTGTGGGAGCAAGGGAGTAGTTTACCTGGCCTTATGTGAGGTCTGTAATGCATTTTACATAGGTAAGACTAAACTCAGTTTGAAAAAAAGGGTTTACCAGCACCTTTACCATATGAAGGAAAAAGATCTAGGAAATGCATTGTATAAACATCTGGAGAAAAACCTGTCCCATAGATTTAAATTCATAATTATTGACCAGGTTGAGTTGGAACAGAGAGCTGGATGGGTGGATGTTTTTTTTTTTCAGAATTTCTGGAGCTCAGATAGAGCTGTGAACTGTAAAGTACTTTTTTAAACAATCTAACCCCTATAATGCTGAAACTTTTAGCCCATGAGCACTAACATATAACTATATGTGTCATCCCCTACTGTACATGCATCTTGTATAACTCATTGGCACTGCACACTGACCCCCCCCCCCCCTTGGATGACTGAGATGTGTGATGTACTGTGGAGATAAGAACCAAGGGACAAAGGGGAGGAATGGTATTCCCAAACTAACCTTAGCATACCTTGTAGAACAAAATTGTGGAATTTGCTAGTGAAACTGGAAAAAAGTCTGCAGGTTAAGAGATTGTCCAGTGTATGTAAAGTTAACTGTTTTTGGGAGCTTAAACAAAACATTTTCAAAACATCTGATCTTTGACTGTGTCTGTTTAAAATGCCTTTTACAAAGTTTGCCATCTCCTAAAAATACTATGCTGCACGCTGGGAAGCATCACATGCTTCCAAGGTTGACAGCAAAGTCATCATTATTAGTATTATTCACAGGAAAGGAAAACATACACATTTTGAATTTTGGAAAAAGGTGATAATCAGACCACAAGTGCTAGACTAAATTAGTAATTATCTAAGTAATAAATCTTTTTTTCTGTCTAGAAAAACTTGGCTGAGAGATACTGAAGTGGGAAGAAGAACTGAGGGGCACAAGCCAATATTATCTTTTAAACTGTATAGTTTAAGATGGGCGGCCACGGTGGTGCAGCGGTTAGCATTGTCGCCTCACAGCAAGAGATTCTCCGGTTTGATCCTCAGCTGGTGTGCCCTCTGTGTGGAGTCTGCTTGTCCTCCCTGTGGTCACGTGGGTTTCCTCCAGGTGCTCCGGTTTCCTCCCACATCCCAAAGACATGCTGTAGGTGGATTGGACACTCTAAATTGGCCCTAGGCATGAGTGTGTGCATGTGTGTGCCTTTCGTCGAAGGTTGGGCGATGGGCTGGCAACTCAACACTGTAAAACTCCACTGCCAATCATGAGCAGACAGATGATCCACTATGGCGACCTCTAACCAGGAAAAGCCAGAAGAAGAAACTGTATAGTTTAAGATGGCGGATAGTGCTTCAGATTGTCAGAACAAACAAAGGGTATAGCAGAGCAGCTCAACTATTGCTGGAAATGTATTTAACCACTGAAGGGCAGTTGAAAGTAAGCAAATGGAGCATACCAAACACAACAAACATAATATTATGCAAAATGAGAAAAAAACAGAGGAATCATTAGTGTGATATCACTAGTAAAGTAGTCAGACTTGTATTAACTCATTGCCCATGAAATTGCTGTTGGTAACCACAGCAGAAAATGCAGCCAAGAGCGACCATTAGAATAGAAACAAACTAGGTGTCCAGGTATTATGTACCTGCACCATAAAAGCACTATGGGCCTCTTAGGAATGCTCATAGTCCTCTAGAAAACTGCCTAAACTTGGGGTTCAGTCTAACTGAGTTACCCTGAGTGCTTCAGTTTTCTCCGTTTGAGAAGTATTCAGTTGGAAGTACCTTAAGTGAGTCCAGATTAAGTGAAGGTTTGCCATGTGAGTTCTTTCTTCTCTAATAGGGCATTCATGTCATCTCCAAGGGGATCAAACTCAATACAACTCAGAATAAGAAATGTGAAAAATGGTAAAATCAAAGCAGTTGTGGCTGTGCTTGACAAAGCCATTATGTGCAAATTATTTTGTAATGGTATCCAGATGCCTATAGATGTTATTTTAATGTCTTTTCTTTTTTTATTTCCTATTCGGTCAGGTACATATACAATACAGGGGGAGGTGTGCCTTATTCACAACCACTTTTAATCCTTCTTGTCCCTCCCTCCCCATCTTCACCCACAATGGTGCAGTAAGTAGCAATCCCCCACTACAGCACCCCAGATTTAGGTGAATCTGTACATGTACATGAAAATAAATGGGGTATGAACATTTTCTTTAATTTTCACTAGCAAAGAATTTCATTTCATGATACTTTAGTTATGAAAGCTGATGATGGGACATTTAATACAACTCTTTATAGAGAGCCTTTAACTTCGAATTCACTTTTATTAGCCCCTGTTGGCATCCCAAGCATGCCATTCAAAACACCCCTAACTCACAGTTTCTTAAGATTAAGAGAATCTGTTCTGATCAGCATGATTTTAAATTAAATTCCAAGGAACCCACTCATACCCCGTACATAGGTAGAAGACATTGCTAAAGCAGAGGCCTGCTGAGATTGGCGATAGAAAGAGCCATTTAAGATACAAGGATCAGTTTACGAATATGAATAATTTTGAGTTTGTTTTTGTTACTGTATATAGCAGCAATATTCAACAGATTATGTAAACTGTGCAGAAACATTGAAATATTTTGATGACTGCCAGTGATTTGACAAGACTGTTGCTTGATATGTGCAATTTGTCTACAGATGAGAAAAATATCTAGGTAGACATAAGACACATTGTTCACATACATTATTCCAGACTAGTACTACAGAAACTAAATTAGTTCATGGTACCCATATGGGAATTGTTCTTATTGTCATTATATTTTAAACAATACTAGAATATTTGCCATATACCATGTGACAACATGTCCTAGTGAACGGGTTATCTATTTGGTTACATGCCCATGTGCCACCTTTTATACTGGTAAAAGATCTACAATGCTGAACTTGCATATTACAGAAGATTTGAATGACATCAGATGTTAAAAACAGAACAGTTTATTTATTTTATTTATTTTTATTGTACATTTTTGACTGGTAAAGTCAGACTAGGACAGAGCCTATTTTCAGTGGAGGCCCAGGGAGAAATGCTCATGTCTTTAGAATTATTTGTATGAACTTTTTTAGCAGTTTTTGGAAATTAATATTTCTAAGTTCTTATAGCTTTGTTAGGAAAATTACTGTTTGCCTTTGCAGCTCGGTATGCAATAATATCAGTAGCAATTTGGAGATTTTCAGATTGAAGCAGATAAGGGAATTTAGATGTAGGTTTTAGTTTGCATAATAGTTTTTTTTTTATATATTTGAAAAACTGACAGTTTGCAGCTGAAATTATCCAGCCAAGGGGTCTGTAGTGTTGTTATAGATCTTAATATTTTGATTTGGGGTAATGATATTTACTGAGTAAATAAATTATTTATTAAAGGTTGTTGATCATTCAGTTTAAATTGTATCTGGTATTGCATAAATATTATTGAATTTGGCTTCGTATGACTAGTGTTTATTTGAATGAAATACATTGAAATACTTATTATCTGGTGACTATGTGAAAGAAAGCTAAAACTGTCCCTCATTTCACAAAATGTCACAGACTTTGCCTCATGTTTTTGTTCCATGCTTCATAAAATCTGTGTTTTTCTCACAAATCATTGTGGATTGTAGTCACTATATAATGGCAGACATTTGATTTTTCAGACTTCATATCATTTAGAAAATATATGCTAATGCAAAGTTGTTATTCTAACAACTTTCTAATTATATAAGAGTAATATTTTAAAGTCTGTCCCTGATTTGGGGCTTTTGTCCTCATTATTTTTAGGTCTGTCCTTGATTTTTATACTAAGAAGTTAAGTGATATTACTTTTTATTACAATCAGATGATATTTATATGACGAATAGCTGTAACTATGCTGGATAGGGGTGGGAGCTTTTGTGGATGAAAATAAATTAATCTCTGGTCATTTGTTCAATTAACTATGTGGATTTGCAGGACCAAAGTGCATTTGTGTGTGATAAGCTTGAATACTTCTAGCTATTGTTTATGTGAAACAAAAAGTTGTAATTATGCAGCTTTCAAATGTCCATGCTTTCACTGAAAACCTTTGAGTGTGTACATATTTTTTTTACCTGTTCATCATAAAATGTGTGGTTTCTGACAAGTAACTGGTGACTGTAGTCATAAAATAATGGCAGAAATGAGTGCAGGACTTTGCATTCTTCAGAAAATGTATGTTAATGGAAAAAACGTTAAGTATATAAAATAAATCTGTTTATGATTCTGAACCTTTACCCCTCATGTTTTTCATGTTTGTCCATGATTCTTGTTCTATGGAGTAGAGAGGTATTACCTTTTATAACAGTCAGATGAGGTTAAACAGCAAAGTGACTATACATGCTGGGTGAGGGTGGGGGATGTCTATGCGGGAAAGTAGCTTACCCTCTTGTTTGCTTAGTTTAGACAGTCTGGCTTTGTAAGGCTAGTGTATATTTTTGTGAAATGTGTTTTATTTTATTAACCAGACATCTGAGGTGTACACAGTCAACAATGTGGCTATACTTGCTGGGTACAATGCTGTCTGTGGATGAGAATGTCTGACTCTGCATGTCACAATTGGTTTAAACAGTCACTTGTCTGGCTTTGCAGGCTTAGTGTGCATTTATATAAAGCAAGTTGAAATACTTACTGTGGGCATTGTTTTCATTAAAATTGGACATTCTAAGTGTTTATAGTCAAGTGGCTGTAACTGATGATAGACATTGTGAAGTATAATGACAGCAGTTCTAATGTTCTTGTGGAGCCCATGGTTTGAAAATTGCCCAAGGACCAAGGTGCAATTAATCTGCCACTATGTATTCCTACATTCCTAGTAAAACTAGTAGATGACATTGGCTGTTTACTGGATCACTACAAGAATCAGATGCAGTTTAATAGCACTGGATGGAGGATTTGCTTACATTATTCTCTTTCCTTTCAATTTCTCTTCTCAACATTGTTTCAATCATTATTCCTCTAATTACTACAAGAAGCTTCTTGTGTAGCTCATGTATCATTATTGTTCACCTGCTTTTTCATTTTTTTATTATGCTTTTGACTTCTCATGTTACTAATCTGATTACTTTTGCACTTTATTCTCCCATTATTATTCTCCCATTCTTTTTCCTCTTCTCTTTATCCTAATAGGTGTTAATCTGGTGTATTTTGGAATTCTTTCCCATATTATTTCTAGCTGAATCACAGAGTTTTTTAAACACTTGACTTGTGCCCATTCATATTCCCAGTACATATGCATCATACTGACTTCTCATCTGTGCATCTACACTACCTGTAATTCTGATTGCTGCTTCTTCTTTACAGCTTTTGCAGTGTTCTCAACATTATTCTCAATTGATGAACTCACACTCTGTTTATTTATCCATCTTAACTATCATCTTCCTTATTTACTTCCATTTTTTTTCTTGTACTCTTGCAAAATGACTTTGGTTGACTTTTTTTTATTACTACATGTGCACTCTAACCTAATGTTTTAGGTCCTGTTCGGTTTATGCTATTTGTTTCATATTTTCCAAAGGCTGAAATAATGATAAAAATGGTGACAGTGGAAACATACAGCTCAATCATCTCTCTGTATCATACTATAAATTGTGTATATTCAAAATATAGCCATAAGGGAAGGTGATCTTAACAGCTTCTTTATGATATTAATCTTTAATGACATATTAATCTAATTGAATGTCACAATTGGTTGTTTCAAAATATTAGCGATAAAAAGACATTACTAATTTTCTGTGCATTATTCATATATCAGTGTGTTTGCACTATGAGAATCTAATGCTATTTTAACTCCATTGTTTGCAAAACATTTTTAAAATGGAGTTTAATTCTAAGAAAGTAAAAATAACTTTCAAGAAGTGACTTTTTTGTATTGCCTTGTATTACAGTGGATAGGAAAACAAGTTCTCATGTACACATTACTTTTAAGGTACAAGGTTAACAATTTACCAATGACAGATTTCAGCACACATTTGGTCTCTCTGTACTCTAATAACTGATTATATCTTGCACTTCTGCTTTTTGGTAATTTATGACATTTCAGAATCAAGCTAATATTTAACCACTTTAGTAAACCTCTTCCTCTTTACTGCATACTAGCTAGGCAATACTTTTACAGACAGAAACTGATTAACAGTTCAGTATTATGGCAACCTAATCTTAATATTTTAAGTCAAGAATAAAAGGCAAGCACAGAGAGACCACGTTCCTGTTAAAACATGTAGCATAAAAATAAAAACCTTGTGTACAGGAACGTGAGGGCTTGTAAAACTCAACACTGCTTGTTCGCAAAGTCACAAAAATACTGCATTCCTCTGCAGACACCAGCAAGTAGTACTAAGCAGCAATGGCAAATAAAAAGCAAAACCAGAAGCAGATTATGGTACGTGTGAGAGCAGTCCTAATATAGGTAGTACTAGGACTGGATTTAAACCAGTGAGTACGTATGTACCTATTTTGAACCCTGTTTTAGAGACATATACTAAATTAGTTGAACAAGATTTACATATATACTATAGTAGTCACAATGTTAAGAATAAGAGGAAGGAGAATAATTTGACATACAAACAGAGACAAGCTTTGTGTGATTTGAAGAGAGATGATTCTATAGTAATAACTCCTGCTGACAAGGGAGGTCCCATCGTAATGATGAGTACAGAAGATTATTATAAGAGTGTGTATGATTTCCTGAGTGATACTAGATTTTATTCCAAATTGAACATGGATGAAGTGAGGAATCAAGTATTCCGGGTATACGACACGATAGATGACCTGTATAAAAGTGGTGTTATAGATAAGGACCTTTTCAGGTTTCTGAGGGTTAATAATCCACTTATACCTGTTTTGAAAGGCCTCGAAGGTTCATAAAAACCTACATAATCCCCCGATGAGACCGATAGTGTCAGGACAGGGGTGGTTAACACAACCTTTCTCATTGTTCGTTGAACGACATCTTAGACCAGTAGTTGAAGCTAATGTTAATATCTTAAAAGATAGCAAACAGTTTTTAGTTAGTTTGTATGAGTGCATGACTAAATTTGATGAAAGGAAAGAATATTTCTTGGTTACTTTGGATGTAGTCAGTTTATTTACTATGATCCCTAATGGTAGTGGAGTTGAAAGTGTACAGGATTATTTGAAGAAATACACGACCATGGATAATAGTTTGATTGAGTTAATAGCTCTGTTCCTGGAAATTATTTTGGATAATAACGTGTTTGTTTTTGCAAAAGAGTTATTT
The DNA here is from genome assembly GCF_019279795.1 of Protopterus annectens. Classification (NCBI taxonomy): domain Eukaryota; kingdom Metazoa; phylum Chordata; order Ceratodontiformes; family Protopteridae; genus Protopterus; species Protopterus annectens. Next base: position 589,498,141 of record NC_056751.1, read on the forward strand.
ATCCAGAATGATGGCGTAGCTATGGGCACGTCATGTGCCAATAGCTACGCCAACGTTGTCATGGCTGAATGGGAGAATGCAGTATTGCTCCCCAGTTCTGAATTTCAGCAATATGTCCCTTTTATTAGAGGTTCGTGGATGACCCCTTTTAATTTGGGATGGTAATGAGGAACAGTTACTACAGTTCAAGAGCTTTATAGATAGCACTACTAGTTATCTTAAATTTACCATGAGTTATTCAAGGAGTTATATTTCTTTTTTGGATGTAGATGTCATTAGATTAGACAATGGATTAGTTAATACTTCGGTACATAGGAAAATGTGTTATAAAAATACTCTGCTCCATAGAACAAGCATGCATCCACTACATGTATTTGAAAATGTTGTAAAGGGGCAGACCATGAGGGCGTCCCGACTGAATCCCTCTGATAGTGGCTTTATGGTTGAAGCTGAGAATTTAAGAACCATGTTGTTGAAGAGGTCTTATAAGGATGCGGAAATAAACAAGGCCTTGACTGACACATATAGTCTGAGAGGAACTAGAGCCTGCCCTTATTTCTCTAGTAATTTTAAGGCCGAGGAGTTAGTTACTCAAGGACAGGCACATAAGGCCGAATGTTACAGTGAATGTACCTATTTATTATACTAGTGATGTAACCAATATAAAATATATTATAGAAAAATATTGGGATGTGCTCACTGTAGATGAAGATGTTTCTAAATTAGTAGGAATAAGACCTAGATACACATACAAGAATAAGATGAACTTGAAAAGTATGTTGTGTCATAAGGAAGGTGTGAGGTACATGACGTCGAATTTTAATACGGTTGCATGTGGTAGTTGTAATCAGTGTAGTTTTATTAACAATAGTAATATATTTGTACAACCTGTCACTGGACAAATCTTTTCTTTTTCCACAGGGACTAATTGTAGGTCAGTAAATGTGATTTATCTCGCTAGTTGCACTGCCTGCCAAGCATTTTATATTGGCAAAACCAATAGGCAGTTGAGGTTGAGAATTAGGGAACATCTTTATAAAATGAGAATAGGTGATATTACTAATGCACTAGCGAAACATCAGATACAGGCAGGGACTACACATTCCTTTACCTTTTTTGCCTTACAGATTATTCATGATACTATGAGGGGTGGGGATGTGGAAGCTTATACACTTGAGATGGAACTCAGATGGATTATAAGATGCAGAGCTGATTCAACCCCTGGGTTGAATGATAAAGTTAGTCTACAACCTTTTTTGAAAAGAAGGAAGTTAGGTAAAGCTGTGAATAAATAAAATTAAATACAAAATAATATATATAATATATTTTATTATTTTTTGAACAGTCACTTTTGCTTGTTTTTAACTGTTGTTTTATCTATGTTTCATAATGGATGTTTTTATAGTAGAAGCTTCATGAATATTTTATTGTTTAATTAATTGGTTTGAACAACACCCTGTTGTTAATTGTTGAAGCTATTTAATGACTGTGTGATGTGTATGCTGCTACAGTCTGAGGAAGCCATTCTGGTGAAAGCGCTTACTACTGCATGCAATAAAGAAGGTTTTTTATCGTTTTGGACGTTGTGGACTGCTTTCTGGTTTTGCTTTTTATTTGCCATTGCTGCTTAGTACTACTTGCTGGTGTCTGCAGAGGAATGCAGTATTTTTGTGACTTTGCGAACAAGCAGTGTTGAGTTTTACAAGCCCTCACGTTCCTGTACACAAGGTTTTTATTTTAATCTTAATATTTTAGTGAGAGGGAAGAGGTTTGCTGTAGGCCTGTAGTCATTTGGTCTGGGTGGTGAGTACATTTTAGGCAGATGTAATATAATTGTGTGCTTGAACTGAGTAGTAACTACTCCTTTTATTATAAAGAGATTATAAATGAAGGTTTTAGCGGGTACCTCTTTCTCCAGAGCTGACTAATGATGCTTTTTGATAGACTGCAGTATTCTTTTAAAAATAATAGTTAACTTAAACATTTCTGTTAAAGCATTCTGGAACTTGGAACTCTGTGCATGCTACTGCTCACGTGCTGAGTTCTAAGAACTTCCAAGATTTACTAAAAGAACTGCAGCTGTCTGGGCTGCTATATAAACCAATGAGGAATTGTTACTATTCAATGAGGCTGCTTTAGATGACTGAGGAAGCCTGAGGCTAAAAGTGAAAGAAGTAGAAATTAATGGACAGTTGCGTAAGTGTGAGCATGAAAGGGTGGAAGCAAGTGTTTTTTTTTTTTTGACTAGCACTGCGCAGACTCATGTAGATTGTTCAACAGCTGTTTAATGAAGTGCCAGTCCATAGTAACAAACTGTTTGAAACAACATTTTGCAAGCCTCAAAGCTAAGTTACTTTTGCAAGGGGACACCCCCACACCCCCAAACCTGAATATACTTCAATGTTGTGTAACAGTGGAGGAAAAAATAAATCTCCACTGTTAGCAAAAGTTGGTTTGGAAGTTTTACTTAGATGGATCAGAACTGGGTTAAAGAGTTGTTGATCCAGTGACACGTTCTGTACAACTTGCCATTGCCATTGCTAGCCAGCATGCAAGAAGGTAAGCATGTTTGTTTTTCATTTATTTTTTTAACTTTGTCATTCAAGTGTGTGTGTGTGTGTGTGTGTGTGTGTGTGTGTGTGTGTGTGTGTGTGTGTGTGTAGCTACAAAACTATATCTAGAGCTCCCTCTCTCTCTCTCTCTCTCTCTATATATATATATATATATATATATATACAGAGAGAGAGAGAGAGAGAGAGAGGGAGAGAGGAGATGTGTATGATGGTGCATAATGTACTGATATTTTGTCTGGATATTGTTGAGCGCATCTTAGCATAACTAGTGGAGTTGTATACCAGCCAGCCCAAGCATAAGTATTTTTTGAAAAGTTAGTATTGTGAAACATATATGTGACTGATGCCTGGGTTGGTTATCTTCTAGGCCAGTCTGTCATACCACCTGCACTCTGACAAATACCCCATCAAGAATTTCCCCCTCTCTTACGTGTCATTCCCCATGCTCTGTTTACAGTCTAACCCTTATCATCACCATTTTCTTCACTGTGTATGTCTGTGTCTCGCCAATGTTGCCTCATCCTTATCAGTCCATACCCCCCAGTCTATGTCAGTGAATAATGCCTGTTTGTTTGTCCACTGCTCCTACCTTTCCTATGCTTCCTACACAAACACCTTGTTACCTTCCCCATCTCTTTCCTCTTTACACACACACACACACACACACACACACACACACACACACACACACACACACACACACACACACACACACACTCTGTGTGTATATATATATATATATATATATATATATATATATATATATAAAATGTGTGTGTGGCATAACTTTGTGAACATCTCGTAAATGGTGAGAGTGCTGATTGCTGTACATTCAGCAGTATGTGATGATAATTACATGAGGTATACCGGCATGGCACCTTCATGGTAGACCCCTAGCACAACTGCTGCCTGTAAAACAGTGGTATTAATTTACTCCTTAGCCATTTTTCTCAGAATATTGATGCTATGCTGGTCTTGATACATGACTAAGCGGCTATGGGGTGCAGCACACCACAAAACAGAATCATTAATATTTAATGTTGTGCCATGACACAGCAAATGTCTCGGAATACCCTCTATGTGTACATAGTGTGCTATTTCAGCATCTGCCTAGCATAGTAAAGTTGTAAAAATGTGCAGTGTTTTTTCTCTAATTCTTCTGGCAGGTTGTTACAGAAATACAGTGAATAATACCATCATTGGCTAATGCATTAATGCATATATTGCAACTTGTGTCAGTACTTTTTAAAAAAAATGCTCAAGTAATTCTTGTAAAGCTAATAGTGTAAAACATAGGTTTTATTGGGTTGTACACTAGCAACTCTATGCATTGTGCTGCAAAACACCAAGCCAGAGGCTTTCCATCTCTCTTGCTATAGGTTCAGGGCAGTGAATTTCCTGATGTAGAAGAATTTCTCAAAGTAACTTCAATTCATTTGAAAAAAAAATTAAAAGAACTGCATTTGCTGAAAGAAAACACTGCAATAAAAATAAATGGTTTTACCCTCTGCGTCCTTACTTAAAATAAAATAATCATTTCTGAGGTCAGTATATGTGGTAGGAAAAAGGAAAACTCTAATGCACAGGCAGACCTCAGTGAAGAATTGTGTTTAATTGAAATCAGAGGATGTACGTGATGATGGGGCAATCACTGAGGTGTACAACTCCCATGTTCCCCACAAGGCTTTAGGCTTTGTGTGTAGCAGCATTCAGTCCAAATACTGTAGTATCTCTCCAAAATGATATTCTGCCTCTGGACCACCCGAAAATTCACTATGCGCCTCTAGTGTATGATCTCTAAAAGAAGCATCAAAATTCCTAATATTGTTTAAAGATCACCATATCCACTGCCTTCTTTAATTTCAGTTATACATTCAGCAGCATTTGTAAATATTATTGTCAGCTGAGATACTAGTGGGAGTGTTGAGTGTTGCACAATCACTAATACATGCAAATATTGCTAATACTTGTGACAACTGATCAGCATAAACTAAATATTTAAAAACATATCTTTGGTTTATAGCGTGTCTGTTTTTTCTGACCTTAAGAATGTAAACTAACATGCCATGTTGCTGCTCTTTGCCTGTGCTTTTTGCTGCACATTATAAGAATTACATGTTCATCTGTCAACCATGGAAGCTGATTCAATTCAAACCCATGCTTCCAAACAGAAGTCCAGAAGTTTAGTCAATATACTATAGTGTTACATTTTTTTCTGTTTGCTATGATGCTTCAGTAGAACATTGTAGGATTGTTACAGGCTGCATCACTGCTTTTAGTATATTTACTATCTACTACCTTTCTGCAAACTATTCTGTTGTGAAGTACACTTCAGAATTTGTTCTGTTTTCTGCAGTGCTACATTAGTTTCATGTGGTATCAGCTATATTATTATATGGTGCTATGTATTCCTTTGTTTTTACATTGCTCCCTGGACACTGCGATTAACTATTTGCTTCATTTATATCTATTTCTGTATTTTATGTATTTTGTTATCTTGTATTCTTGTGACTTCTTTTATTTATATTGTATCTTTGTATTTCATGTATTTTTCTGGAGCTTTTCTCCCCAGCAGGACTCCATTGAAAATGGGCTCTTCGGGGTCCAATTGGACCATCCTGGCAAACAAACTTCAAATAAATAATAAAATTCCTTTTAATGCTGGCTCCTGCTGATCCCTGTATTGTCGTAAGAGACTCCAGTTATGAATGCAACATCCAGTGATCAGACTACTGTCTGTGGTGTTCGTTATCATCAGTTAAGTCTCCTCTTCCCTCAAGAGAAGAAATGCTGTATGTCATTGTTTTGACTTAGAACTTTACAATGAAGGTATACTGTACATTTTGGCGACTCAGAGTTAAAACATCCTGTTTTGGAATGATACAACAACACCTCAAAATGTTTCCATTTGCAATGGATGATATGTATAAAGTCTTTGGGAATGTTAATTCACTGAATATATGCTGTGATGGACACAAAGTTTCTTTCCTTGTGCCCAAACCCAGCTTTCCATGCATAACTCTACCATTATGAGACATGAGGGTAAAAGCCTATCCTTCACTCCATACAGTTTATATGGAGAATTTATGAGTAATTTCTTAAAGAAACAGGTTGCGAAAGCTGTTGATGCACCAGTTTAGTGATATACTTTGAAACTCAAGTTGTTTCTTATCCAACAACTCTCACAACCTTAACTATTCTTTCCTTTACAGCAATATTTAAATAATTGCTGCATATTCCCCCAGCTCACTAGTAGAAGTCTAAAACTTTGTGACTGTACCCTGTCAGTGTATGCATGTGCAGTAACCACATCACAATAAGTCTCCCATTGTTCTGCCTTAAGGTTAACATTTAACTTCATGCACATTGTACTTTTTGGGGTGGTGGTGGTGCATAGATGAGTCATTTTTGATGGTACCATTAAGTTGCTGTTGGTTTTGCAAGGAAGCAAGGGAATATGCAACATTTCTGTGGCAGAAGTGACTTGAAACTGTCTTCTTCCGGCTAAAAGTGATTATGCTAATACTCTAGACCTTTCAGTATGTGCCTGTCTAATACACTTGCAGGAGGTTTGTTCTGCCAGCAATGCTGTGTATATAACAACTTTGTCAAAATGCATAGTCTGTTTTTTTAACTTAACATAGTGAGTAACATGCTGTTGATAACTTTGAACAACAATATGTTATTATTGGTAATAAGATTATTCCTATGTGTCTTACAGGTATAAAAAGATAAAGACTTGAATTAACTTTATAACTTGAAAAATAACTCTAAGATCATTATATCATTTTAGCATTTCATGATGTGAACCCTAGCTCTCAAAGAATTTTAATTATCATCATGTTACTGATTTAAATATTTCACTTCCCATATTAGTGAAAAAGGACTACAAGACTGTTCTGTAAAGAAAGACCTAGAAAGCACTATATCCATTTTCTCGGCCTGTTCCTCTTTCCTTTCAGCATATGGGAGTCATGAGCATGTACATTTTTAATACACTATGACTGCCTTTTTTTCTGAAGTTCTCACATCTTACATTGTATAAGGTTCATTAACCCAAAATTAAATATTGTATTTAACATTTGTTTACCGTGAAAGTCCGACTTGGAACAAAGCTAATTTTCAGCGGAGGCCCAGGGAGAAATGCTCCGGATGCATGTCTGAAATATAAGATTCCTGTAAACAGTGAAAACGTTTACTAGCTCGAAACATAAAAAACTGCTATCATAGAAATACTGGAACATTTTCCATCAAACTCTAGGTCTTCTGTAAGATCTGTTGGACTAAGTTAAGAATTAGGATGCCAACAATAAGAGGACTGTTTCATCTACATGAATTATGTCACTTTACCCAATACTTCTCTTCTTTCTTTTCAACAGAGATGCAAAATGTATGAAGTTATGAATTCTACAGACCAAGACATCTTTTCACTTTTGCCTGAATCTAATGCTGTTACAGTCAGATACAAAGTAATTTACCCTTTTAGGTGTCTGCCTATATAAACAGCTGCTCTAGTAATGCTCTGTCACGTACTGATAATGTTTCATTTTTACTCTACAGAAAAAGTCTGTTCTTCATAGGTTGGGCAGGTCTCCCAAGTACAGGCATTTTTTTTGTTTATTTGTGCAAATACTCACTTTCTTACAGCAATGTTAATCACTGCTGTTCTTAACCTTTGTCATTGAAGAATATTGAACTTGCAAAAGCCCAATGCAAAGCATTCATCTTAAATGGGCAGAGGGGAAGGGATTTCCAAAGAATACAGTGATTACTAGGAAAGCTCTTCAAGTTCAGGAATACATTAAAAACAGGTCTCAAAGGATGGGGCAGCCGCATTGCACTGGTGAAAGTGCTGGAAGATCACTGAAATATGTGCTCTTTTGTGAAAGAAGGTGGTGAAGACCACAGGGTTATAAACGCTAAAGAAACATTAGAAACATTTACTTTCCTAAAATGGATAGTAGATGAGTAAAACTAACTACCAAAAATGTTACAGCAACAAAAGCAATATAGAAACTGATGAAACAAAGGAATTCTATGGGAATGGGGAATGAAAATCACTCAGAATCTGAAACTGTTAAAGAAAATGAACCAATTAAGTAGGCCATATAGGTTCATAGGTTCAAGGGTGTTTACTAGGCTAACTACCACAAGGGTCTTTTTAAGCCTAGCCATGCATCCCAAATCTCTGACAAGTTCTGATACCCTTGATAAGTGTAAGTATGGGCCTGGGAGATGAACCATTTACAGGTTACCTGTGTCCATTACAGATATAGGTGCCAAATAAAGGATGAATTTCCAGTTTCCCATTCACTTGTCCAAGTTGCACTTGAATTGGGTTAGGGAGGAACTCTGCTTCACATGGATGGGGAGCCTGTTCCATAGACGTGGTAGTCTCTGGGATATATACCTAGATCCCCAGCAGGTTTTATTTATATCACAGGCAATGTTTAAGTCTTAGAATGGGTAATTCTGGTGCTGTTTGTTTGGTGGATTTTTAGGAGGTCCATCAGAGTGGGGTCTGATAATGCCCTCAAAAGCCTGTAGGAGATAGAATACAGGGATAGGGCCCTGAGGTGGTCTGCATAGGACATTTTACTTATGCTCTGTATTCTTTTAGTGAGGAACCTCTGTGGAAATTCCAGTTATTGGATATGCCTGGTTAGGTACATACCACAGGGAGCATTGTACTCAATGATATCTGATAAATGCAGAATACACTGGAACAATGACTTCCTTGGACTTAGATGTCATACCTTTGCTTATAAGTTCCGCAACATAGAATGATTTCCTCACCACTGTGGACACATGATGGTCAAAGGCTAGATTACTATCTGTGTCCTTAAGTCCCTGACTACTAGATCAACTCTAAGGGGCGTGCTGTCATTATGTTAGTTACCAGGGATGGATGACTTCTCAAAGGATACTGTTATGCATTTCTTGGCATTTAGTTTTATTCCATGGCTTTGACACCAGTTGTTTGCCTGTGTCAGCCCCTCTTGGAGAACATTTGTGTCAGTGTGAGAGTCAATGACAGCTCCTAAATTGCAATCATCTGCAAATGTAGTCAGCCAGAGACCACTGACATTGGCCTTGACTTCTGAGAAGTAGATGCCAAAAAGGACTGGTCCAAGGACTGATCCCTGAGGGACCCCACTTGTTACTGGCCTCTTTGTAGAGGTGGACACCCCAGTTCTAACTTCCTGGGTCCTATCTGTGAGCCAGTTGACTATCCACTGGGTGACATATGGGTTTATACCTAACCTCTTGAGAACAATGCCTGAATGGGGTATTGTGTCAAATGCCTTGGCCAGGTCAAGGTTACTGATTTTGTCCTTATCCATTGCTTTGGTGACCTTTTCAAAGAAATCCACCAGGCTGAGTAGGCATGATCTGCCCTTGACAAAACCAAACCGGGTTGGCTCCAATGTCTGGAGGTTTACTATATCTCTGGTGATCATCTCCATGATAATTCTTTACATGGTTTTACATATAAGACTAGTAGAACTTATGGGTCTGTAGTTTCCAAGGTCTGTAGATGGCCAACATTTGTGCAGAGGTATGACTGATGCCTTTCTCCATTCATGAGGTACGAAGCCTGTTTGGAGGCTACAATTAAATAGTAATTCCAGAGGCCCTGATAGGTCATGTTTCATGATATTTATAAGGCATCCTGGGATATTTTCTGGGCCCATTGATGCAATGTTATTGGTCTTAGAGAAAGCATTAAGGAACTCTTCCCTAGTGATAGTAAGGGGAGTTATATTTGATGATATTTCCTGAGGGAAGGTTGAGGAAGAAAGAGGGGTAAAGTTGGAGCTGCATTTATCAGCCAGGAGGTTTGCTATTTCTTCGGGCTCAGTATAGGTGCCTACATTTACATTGAGCTCTGCACATAATTGTGTATTGCCTTTAAGGTTGCAGATATAGTGAAAGAATGCTTTGTGGTTGTTCTTGGCCTGAGAGGCCAAACTTTCCTCAAATTTGGCTTTGGTAGACTGTATTTGTCCTCGGAGTTGTTTATTTAGTTTGATGGGGGTGCTTTATCCTGCTGGGTGCTGCACCTCCTAATTTTTGCCATGATTATCTTCCTCCTGTTATACAGCCTATTGATTTTGTGATTCCACCAGGGTGGCTTTTTTTTTTAGTTAGTTCTGTACTTCTTCCTGGTGGGTACAGCTGCCTCTATGCAGCCATTAGCATGCTTGTACAAGGTTTCCTTGAACAGTTTTGCATAGGCAGCAGTGTTCTTAGGGTTTATGGGGAGCCTTATTTCATATTAGGCTTTATGTATTACAGTTCTAGACTTACACACAAAAAATTAATAACTTTACAACTTATGAGTCACAGGTTAAAGCTGGGCAAGTATGCATTTGCAGACCATATAATTCTCAAGCAGTCATTTAATCTTGTTACTGCTCTGGGTGACCCTTGAATAAAATGGCCTTGTTTAGGAGCTTTACCATGTTAAGAAAAATGAAATATAAGTTCTGACAGTCCCAATTGGAATGAGTGGTTATCATTTTTTTAAAGAAATAGTTAATTAGAAGTTTCATAAAAGTGATGGTTAGTGAAATGTGGGTGGGTGAACCTAAGAGATACACGAGAACTTTTTAATTATAAAAAATAATAGGCTATGAGATAAAATGCCAATGAAAGTAGACGCTAACTACAATAAGTATTTTAAATTTGCTGGGTCAAGGTGGAGAAAAGCCATAATTCTTAGGTTCTTAGGCAATGTTCTACCTGAGAACCAGAAAAAATAAATAATGAATAAAAACAGCAGTAACTTTTATAAATGGTTAAACTATAGGACTGAGGTACAGTGGTATAGATAGGTATGAACAGCTTCTGTTCCCTGCATTCACTATCTGTATTTCTTGGATGTATCCCTTGAACATTCACTCTTACATTCCTGGGATGAATAACATGTAGGTCAAGGAAGCCATGAAATTGTGTTTGTTACATTTTTGCTGTACTAACCCCAGACATACCTTCTTATTTAAAATGAGTCATTTGGATCCAAAGTTCAAAACATGCTGTATTCACATAGTGTCAAATTCACATGTAGAATAAACATGTTTTTTTTTAATGTCTGTAGTGTATAAGAGGACTACAGATAGCTGCAGTAACCATAAAGGCTTCATGCTTTGCCTTTGATCTGTCATACCATGAAAAAATGAGAACTCAAAACAGATTAACATACGAGAACACTGGATACCTATTAGGATGATGAGTAAAGGTTTTACTACCACAGGTACATGTTATTGCTGCCTAATAGTGAAGGCAGATGACCTTCACATGTTTTGGACATGGAAAGGTATAAAGGGTATGTGGCACAAAGTGGCAGAGGGAATGGAAAGAGCATTGCAACTTATACTTCCTGTAGGGGAAAGTACATGGATATAAGCAATCAATTAAAGTAGGTGGATTTCAGTAAATCTCAGAAATTATGGACCCTGTAGTTGTCTGTCATAACGTACCTCTACTTATCCTTCAGATGGAGAAAGCTAAAGAAAAATAGTATTGGGAGGTGGTGGGTTATCTTAAAAAAATGATAGATTAATGTATGTAGAAGATGGCAAAGGAAACCAACCTAGTAGTGGAGGGGGAATCCCCTATAGAATACCATCTTTAGCTATATGGACATAACTATTAAGCTCTTGTCACAGGTAAATTGATGGTTAAAATCAAATTATATCAGTATCCATGTTTACTAAGCTAATATGGCAAGATGTGGAATTTTTTTGGAGGGTCTCAATTTGGGCAGATATAAAGGTTACCTAATCTTGGTAGTGAACCTGTTAAATTATTATTTTATTGTATATTACTATGTATGTAACAAACTTAGACTGGATATGTGTGATGTGCATATACTTTTGTTCTGTTTTGATGTGAAATGTTAATGCTGTTTTCTTATGCAATAGGACACAAAAAAGGTAACAGCAAATACATAAATAAGCTTGTTTTCAACTGTTTACGTTTTCTGTTTTGCAAGCATCTGTGGTCTGAAAGCATAAGATTGCTCGCACCACTACAGGCAGAGTTTAGGCAACTGCCATTTCAGTGAAAATGTTTCACCGAAAGCGCTTTCACTGTTAGTAGAGAATTACCTTTTCTCCACTTTTGTGCAACCTCTGAGTAGGTATATTTAAGTTCAGAGGGTGGTGACCCCACATGGGAGTTACATGGAGGCTTTTGAAGAAACATTTTTAGATTTTTTTGCTGTCAGTGAAAGTGGTGTAGATCTATCAACATAATTCCACCAGAGATGTATGCTTGTGTCTGATATCAGACACATTTGTTGAACTATTCTGCCTCAATAAATCTTAATAAAATGTAATAACTTAAGGGTAATAAGTATATGTCTCATGCTATAAGAGCATGAGTAAATACAATAAATATGGACAGCTTTTACAATAGTCACTTAATCAACATGGTTTAAAGAAGTGTGTTTAGAATCCAAAGTACCCAGAAGAAACCTTCACAAAGATGCAGATAACATGCAAACACCACACAGATTGACCCCAGGCCCTAGCACATAGAGGATGAAATCCTAACCACTGAGATACCCTGCTGCCTTACAATCTACCTTTAGTGCCCAACAGTTTGATTATTCATCTGACTGTACGTATAAATCACTAGAAAACGCTATGCAACACCACTTAGCTGTGGAATATTCATTGTGTTAATTTCTTGGAGTATTAACACAAATGCCTTCCTCTTTGACATATGTTTGCTGATACTTATCTATTATGATTGACTCAAAAGCCATCATTCACAATCAAGCAAAACACAGTACATTGACTGCAAGAAGAGAGGAGATTTGGACTTGCCCTTCTACAGGACCTATGTTTTCCCAGTCCCCAAGATTTGCTGTACCATTAGTTTTTTATCAGTGATGTGTGAGTTGATTACAAGCCAATCAACAACAACTCATATATTCCTATGATTATATTAGCAGGCTGTATAATCATATGAACTAAGTTAAATTTTGAATGGCCAGTGTCTATGGCATCTTAGCACTTTTACCTAGCCATAATTAATCACAGAGATCTGTTTTCCACTTAATTAAATCCTGTAAGTCTGTAGTGCTGACTGATGTCATCACATTATGTAGGAAGTGATCAAAGTGACAATGGGGCCTTATGTAAAGGGGGCTCTTTATGGAGTTGAAGGGTATTTAAACTCTCTGAAATCAATGTACAAAAGCAATACAGCTCTTCAAGGCTCATTATGGCTTTGACTGCCAACTTCATATCTCAGCTGATGTCCACACACGTAGGCATACAAAAGACACTGAGACTTCTTTAATGACTTCCATACATGATGTAATTCCCTTCCCATTTAATTATGATACTCTAATTCCAATTTTGCATCATCTATGAAATGTACATTCTGAATCACAGAGGTGCTGTAACACAGTCATAAACATCAAAGTAATCCTAAAACACCATCATTGTAACTTAGGGAATTATCGTACATGTAGTATTGCATAACCTAGTAAACCTGCACAAGTCCTGCAGTTATATTCCAACACACTGCACTGGAAATCTATGGGAGAACACTTCAACTCTATTGCAAGTTGCAGGGCAAATCTCAACAACCTGTAACATGAGAAAAGGAATTTTCAAAACATGCATTCAGTAACCAAGTATTTAGGGAGATGCTGTGGGTGTTGGCTTCTGGTTAAGAAACCGAGTAACAGAATATACATGCATATTGAGCTTCAGTGATGAAAAACATATTCACCAATGTAAAACATGTTGCCAAATGCATAGTTGGGCAATGTGAAGTAGTTTTAACAATGATGTAGTTAAGTAGGAAAGTAATGTGGAGCCTGTTGGTAATAAGGCATTTGTTCAGGACTGGCTACAGGAGAGGAAAGATAAACTGGCAGGTATGGATGCCTGGACTGGCTTGAATTTGGGGGATTTTCATAGCCATTTTGAACAGTTAGAAAGGTTCATGGTGAAAGAATTGACTTTATTTTATGATACTATGTTGTTGGACAAGTATCTGGACTTGAAAATTACTCCTAGAGGTCTCCGTGTAGACAAATTGCCTGCCTATGATTTTACCGATGATGAAGCCAATTTACTGGAGGAGTTAAAGCAGGTTTCTGCACAATGTACATTAAATTGGCTCAAAATATTGGTTAAAAGAATCAGAGACAGTATGAGAAGGTTCATTGCAATATTGAGGAGGTACAAGAGGCATTGGCTAAGGAAACAGCTGAGCAGCACTTTACTGAATTTATGAAGGGCATCAAAGTCCATTTGTGTAAGGCTGAGAGTGAGGCTGTGGAATGAAAGAAAAAGAAGCTCAACCATGACATAGAGGACTTTAGTAAAGATCAAGCATTTCTATGGCAACGGAAACCAGGCAGAAGAGGGCGGGCGATCACCAAAGTAGTTGGTGATAGGTCTTTTACATCACGTGATTCTTCCATCTCTCCTGGATTTGAAATGCAGGTGGGGAAGAAGAACATTTCATTTGAAGATATTCAGCAACTAAACGAGATAGGATATCATTGCAAAAGATTTCCAACCAAAGGATTGGGGTCAAAATCAGAGAAACTGAGGGGGTAGGAAGAAATAATGAAAATGTGGATTTGCAGTATGATAAAGATGAAGCTATTGTGGACTTATCTCAGCTGGCATTCAGTAAGTACTTTCAAACACAAACAGTGACAAATGTTTTTTCTTGATGTGAAATGGAGGGGAGCAGGGTTTGTGTGTCTGAACAGTTACATATCATAAACTTATTGAATGCCACTGTGACTAAAGAACTTGAAAGTTTATTGTTAAAAGGAAGCAAGTTTGTTCCTACTTGTTTTCCATCTGTAGCAGATGTCATTGTGGACATTAAAAAGCTTTGTAGAAAATTGTATTTACGAGTGTATTTTGAAGGTAAACAAGCACTTAGTGAAACTGAAAATGTTGAAATGTTTAACATGGAAGATTCATTGCTTGACATGTCTATACGTGACAATGAGTTTGTTGATATTTTTTCTGATAATGAGGGTGAAGAGAATGCTGTTTATTTCACTGGTTATGGGAACTTAATGGTTCCCTTTCTTTCTAATCCTAGTACTTTCATTCATTCCTCCTAGATGTTCTAATATTGTACAAAATTATGAAAGGGTGTTATGTACAAAAGTGGAATTTGAATATCAAAAGTTTGTTAAATCTAGAAAAGTTTATAATTTATCTAAAGATAAATGGGAAACTTTAAATCAATGTAGAAGTCATCAATTTGGTGTAGTTTTTTTTGTCAGGTTGATACGGGAGGTATTTGGGTGTTGTTTTAGAAAGAAAAGTATGAAAAATGTTTTTTGACTTATTAGCAGGACCAGAATATGAAAAACTGATAAACAACCCCATGAAACATTAGAACAGTCAGTTGAGAGAGATTTTGTTTAAAGGATAGGGATGTGAGTAAGTTGTTTGTTAAATTTCCTAAGGATCCTATTTTTTATGCCATCCTCAAAGTGAATAAAAACACGAATGACTTCCCCCTGGTAGACCTATTGTGGCAGGTACGGGGTAATTTTTGCAAAATGTTAGGATTTTGTTGGGTTTTCACTTAAAATGTTTCTTGTCAAAAATTGCTTCTCACATTACGTGTACTGTGGATATTTGTCAGGAAGTGAAGAAAATTCAATGGTGCAAAGATTTATGTTGGGCAACAGTGAATATTAAAGCTTTATACACCAATATTCAAAGAAGGTGGGAGTTAGAAGCAGATCAATGGATGTTGGGGGAAGGACCATGTACAGCCTTTTTGGTGGAATTATTAAGAGTTTTATTTAACACATAATTATTTTTATTTTGAGGCTGATTATTATTTGATGAAGGAAGGTACTGCAATGGGGGCCTCTTTTGCCCCCCAGTTATGCTATTATTTTTATGGCCTTTTTTGAGAATAGATTTATTTATCCTACGGAATGTTTTGCTAACAAAATTATTCTGTTTAAGCTTTATACTGATGATTTGATTTTTGTTTCTAGGGGTAATTTGTAAGATTTTTCAGTATTCACTGAACCAGAATGAAATGGGGTTACAGTTTACATTCACTGCAGAAAGAAAGAATATTCAGTTTTTGGATGTGGAATTTTATATTGAGGAAAAGTTGAAGGTAGAACATAAACCCCATATTAAGCCCACTGTTGTTAACTTTTTACAGGGTAATAGTATGCATCTGTCACATTTGATGGAAGCATTGCCTAGGGGAGAATTTAAAAGGATCTATGATAACACTTCTGACAAAAGATTAGTGGCAGGAGAGTTTATGAAGGTAAAACAAAAATTATTGCAAAGGGGTTATTCTAGTATTAACCTGAAAAGATCTAAGGATAGTGTGTTAAATGTGGGGGGTAGTGATAGCAGGAATAGTAATAGGTATGGTGGTTCTAGAAGGCATGTTTTTGTTCAGGATACTAAAAGGCGGGATAAAGAATTGTTTTGTGACTAAATTTTTCCCATTTTCTAATAATTTGAGAAGGTTAGTGAAGGATTTGTGGCCACTGATGACTGCAAGCTGGGTATGTGAAGATGAGCAATTAAAGCATTTGTTCCCCTCACACGGCACATTTTCTTATGAAAGATATTTAAATTCGAGAGAATTGTTAAGTTTTTAAAAAGCTTCCATTCATGAGGCTAGTGTGGGATCCTTCCTTTGTGGAAGATGTAAAGTATGTTCTAGGATTAAGAACATTTCAGGTAGGAAGATTAATGGGAAATTGTTTTGTTCAATGGGAAGGTTTTCATGTGTTTCTTGTGGGGTGGTTTATATTGTAGGGTGTGTGTGTGTACTCCTGTCAGATGGTATGCAGGACAAACCAAGCATATGGTCAAAGTCAGAATTCTTGAACATCTGATTTTTTCACCAGTTTGTTAAAAATGAAAAGTAGATTTATATTAAATTATAATACTTTGAAAATTAAAGTTATGAATTTAGATGTGAATTTAAATGTGTAATGTTATAATGTTGCCTAAAGTATATGTGATGAGTTTGGAATTTATTGAAAGAAAGAAAAAAAATGTTTTTTTGTATAGGGGTATGTCTCTTTATGCAGGCTTATTTAGTAGATTAATTGAATGATTAGATTAATTATTTAATTGGACCAGTTTGATATATAATGGAAAAGGGTAGTGGCTTATGTTATTCCTTGCAGGCTGTTCGCCGAGGTACCAGAAGCACCATTAAATTTTGGAGTACGTTCTCAGTTACTGCCTCTTGAGTGTGTTAGTTAAGTCTAGACAGTTTTCAATCACCTTAGAGACACAAAGAACAGCCAAAGAATCAGTTTGCAAATCTCTGGTATAGAAAAAAAACATTTTCTTCAACCATACCTGTATCCCTTTTTCATTAAAGACATTAACGAATATATGTGCCCAGAAAATTGTCTCACAAGCTGTGAGATTCATTAACACTGTAACAATCACAGCCAAACAAATATTGTTTATGCGTACAAGATAAGCCCCACAGTATGTTAACTCTGCATGCAACCTGGCCAGTGTGTATGGTAAGGAGCTTCTCACTGAGGTCAGTGAATAGACCCACTGATAGATCATGATAAACCATCAACGTAGCCACACTGAAGGACATGCAGCTGCAGTAAAAATTGATGCTGCACAAGCACCCCGATAGCTGATTTGATTATGGGTGCACAGGTGTAGAATATTGACCTAATGTATGATAGCAAATATATATAAATAGGGAGACAGAGAAATGTGCAGTTGAAGGGAAAGTACCACTGATGGCTAAGGGTGGAGTCGACACTATGCAACAGAATCCAAAGGGATGGACTGAATAAAGTGCAAAAGGTGTTGGGGAACAAAAGTCATTGGAAATCAGAGTGGAGAAAATGTTATAACAATATCTAAATTTTAAACAAATGTGAAACTTAGACAAGAGAGGTGAGATACAATAAAGTACCATGACGTACCAGTCTGCACCAGTCCTGAAAACAGTGTGTCATCAGTGGACCTGTATTATACTGTGGTTGTCATTAAAATTGAATGTACCCTGATGGGAGTTGGTCCATCAATTCAGTCCATGTGTCATCATACCCACAATTTACAGGCAGGGTGACCCACTGCAGCAGTCAGAGTGACGGGGGACATAAAATGCACATATCTTTTACATCACCCCACACAGACTGTAAGCCTAACAGGTGTAAAACAACATACATCCCCCCATGGATAGGATCATAGGACCATAAGATCATAGGAGTTTACTAGGCTAATGGCTCTAGAGCCTTTTAAAGCCTTGCCAGTCCTGCCAAAATTTTCCCAATTGTCGATGCCTATGGGCTAGAATGACTTTGGTATATGCCTGTGCCTTAGTGCATCTACAAACAAACCCTGTCCATAACAGCCACAGGCAACAATCCAGGGGTGAATTTGCAATTTCTCATCCATTGGACCAAATTGCATTTGAATAAGCTGAGGGAAGAGCTCTGTTTCACATGAATGGGAAGTCTGTTCCAGAGAAGGGGTAATCTCTGAGACACATACCTGTCCCTCCAACATGTTTTCCTTATGTCACAGACAAGGTTTTGATCCTTAGATTGGGTAATTCTAGTGCTGTTTGTTTTGCAAATGTGTAACAGATAAATCAGAGCTGGATTGGAGAATACCTTGTAGGTTAAACATAGATTGACCTTCAGTAGTCTGTAGGAGACGAAGCACAGGGACAGGGCCTTAAGGTGGTTCACATATGATATATTATTTACACCCTGTATTCTTTTAGTGAGGAATCTCTGTGGTTGCTCAAGTGTTGCAAATGCCTGGTCAGGTGCTTGCCAAAGGGTGCATTGTACTAGACTGTTGGTCTAATGAGGATTGAGTATACTGGGATTATGATTCCTTAGATCTGGATGCCATGCCCTTACTTTTAAGTTACACCATATAAAAGGATTTACTCACTATCATGGACACATGGTGATCAAAGTTCAGGTTACTGTCAACCTGAGCTCCCAAGTCCATTAACTCTGGATCAACTTTTAGAGGAGTGTTATCAATGTTGTAATTTGCAGAGGTGGTCGTCTCCCCAAAGGATATGATTATGCATTTTTGTATTGAGTTTTAGGCCGTGGTTCTAGCACCATTTATTTGACTGTCAGTCCTTCCTAGAGGATATCTACATCTTTGGAGTATTCAGTGATTGCACCCAGCTTGCAGTCATCAACAAATTTGGTCAGCCAAAGGCCCTCTACATTTGCCTTGACTTCAGAGAAGTATATTCTAAATGGGAGAGGTCTCAGTACTGAGCCCTGTGGGACACCACTAGTAACAGGCCTCTTGGTGGAGGTGGATTCTCTTACCTTAACTTCATGTGTCCTATCTGTGAGCCATTTGGCTATCTATAGGGATTTATACCTAAATTTGTGAGTTTGTCTGTAATACCCTAGTGGGATTTTGTGCCATATCCCTTTGCCAGGTCAAGGTAGGCAGTATGCACTGTTTGGTTCTCATCCATGCCTCTAGATACCTTCTCAAAGAATTATACAAAGGTTTGTAGGCATGACCTGCCCTTAATGAAACTGAACTGGGATGGGTGTAGTGTTTGCAAATTTCCTGTGTCTTTGTTTATCAGGACCACAATAATTCTTTCTATGGCCTTACATATAAAACTACTCAAACTTATGGGTCTGTAGTTCCCTAGGTTTGTTGATGGTCCACCTTTGTGTAGAGGGATGACTGTTGTAGTCCTCCATTCCCTAGGGTTGAAGCCTGTCTGGTGGCTGTGGTTGACTAGAGACTCAAGTGGACCTAACAGGTCATGTTTCAAGCTATTTAGGAGGCATCCTGATATATTATCAGAACCCATTGGTGCAGTGAAACACATAAGCACTGCATTGACACAGCATGAATAATTGTATGAGTACAATGAGCCACTGAAGGAGTTTGAATAATGGCGGTAGCTGTGCAATAATGGCAGTAGCTGTGCAATAATGGCAGTAGCTGTGCAATAATGGCAGTAGCTGTACATTATTTAAGGCTGGTATATGCAACAAGGCTTAGTTCATTTGCATGACCTACTAGTGCATGCCAAGGCTTTGTCATTATTTGTGCAATAGTATGTGGAATGTCACTCTGTGCAGACTGAACCCTGTACCCAGTACACCAACAATGGACTACTCACACCATGAGCATTTTGAATCATAAAGGCCTTTATAAGGAAAGTATTAAGTGGGTGACGGTAGGTCACAGGGGAGACAGACATGGCTGACAGGGTGTGGGGTAACACAATCAAGGAGGAAAAACGCAATGGAGAAGGCGACATCAGGCAAACAGAGGGCAGAAAACAATAAAGGGAGGACTATATAATATCCATGGGTGGTTATAGTCATAAAAAATAGGGGAACACTGGGTTTTGGGGATAGGATTGTTTGTTCAAAAATGCAGTCTCTACCAGCTTTGCTACAGTGGGAGATTAATTCTCACCCTGGTAACCATCACCACTGGGTCCTGCCTCAGGACCTGGAGGCAGTGCTAGGCAGGGGTGTTACTCAATGATTCTGTGAAGCATAGTCTCCATACAGCAGATGCTGACATTAAATTCCCTATTTAAAATCTCCTCCACATGCTCTTCCAGCTCCTGACAGGTGACAAAAATGTCACCCCCATTTTCACTGCTACTCGTGGGTATTACTGTACAATCTTCCATTTCAGGGCTACCTGACACAGGTGGTGCATGTAGTGCAGGAAGTGAGAAGGTAACTCTGGCATGCTGGAACCCAGATATTCTGGGTACCTCTGTTGGTGATGGTGGTCGTAGTGACACTGCTGTGGCCACCTGTAAGGGTACAACAGGCCACACTGGTGGGGTTGGTCCAGATCACTGCTGCATATAATAACAGAAATGGAGAGATATAAAAAAATAAATGTATAAAAGAGAAAGGATAGTGACAAAAAGGGTGGGGAAAGAGACATACAAAAACAATGTAAATGCATTCTGAACTAAGTTCAAAACCATAATACAGTGAAGGAAAACAAGCTTTTAATAGTAGGACCTATACAGTTATGTCTTTAACCTTTTTGTATGCGTAGCTATTTTGGGGGGTACTGCGGCCTATCTCAAAATCTATCATCACATGCAGTCTGGTATAAGATCATGATAACTGCAGGAAACATTTATCAGGATAGCATATCTGAACTTGTATCCAGTGATGTTACTTCAGTTTTGACAATAATACAACTGTAGACACACATGAGAAACGTGCTGATCACACAATAAAAATGGCAAGCACTAGTGATAAACAAGGGACAGGTACGTGCACGGTATACTGTGAAGTGACCAACCAAGTAATAATTATAACTAAGCATACCTCTCAACCTGGAAACATCAAAAATCTGGACAAAGCCCATGAAAAATAGGTACAAATCCATACACTGATTAACATAAAATTTGCGTACATAATAATGTAACCCCACCTTCTCCAATGGAATTGTGGGATGCCAACTTTTAAACGCAAACTAAAGAACAGATATTTAAAACACTGACACTATTTCTAAAACAGAAAACACATACTATGACTCACTGGCAATCCGTAACCTTAATGGGGAGGAGGGACCACTGCCCATGAAAGGCAACACAAAATTAAACACTTCACTTCATTAGTATTACTGGAAAAGTATAACTGTTTATGTCAACAAACAGTGTACTCACCTCCATGAGGACATGAAGAGTCAGGTTTTATTAAATGACTAAACAAAAGAAATAGCACATGGTCTATGACGCAGACAAGGGGGAAACATGGAGGCACTACAGATGTGTGATCTTCTACTGAACCTCCCCGATTTTCAACATTTTCATCTAAAATTATTAATACAACTCTCTACTGACAACCTCATAATATAAGAGCACACACTTTTCATCCAGAAGTTAAAACTGAACTTCTGCAACAAGAAAATGAGAGTTCACCCCCACAGTGTAAAACGACTTAACAGCTGAGCAGTTTTACCATCTTAATGAACAAGTGTCCATTACATTAAGTATGTTAAAGCCAAAATATAACCTTTTATAGGCATATGCACAACCTTCAGTTTTTCTGGCATATGCAAACCAACTATATTCTTGTAAACTAACTTTTTTAGTATTTCTGATATATACAAACAGGAACTAAAACAGAATTTAATCTTGTAAAGGCATGCTTCTAACATTTCAGTATTACCGATATACTGATATTAAAACAAATGAACCCAGGTCAAAATTAAATCTTGTACAAGCTAAGTCAGATTCTAACATTTCAGTAAAAAATAAAGTTCTTAAGAAACACCAAAATGGCTGGACTACTACAGGAAAGGAAAATCAAAGTAGTGATTTATCACAAACATAATAGTTTGCCAGTGAGTGTCACAGCAGTGGTTGTTGTGTGCATAACAGGCAGTGATTATGCATTAGCTATAAAAGCCTACATCAGATCTAGTCCATAAATATCTCTCATAATTTACTTCCTGAATGATCACAGAAAAGGAGACAATTTAACTCTAAGCTTTCCTAAACAACCGTAGTTATAAAAGCATCTTTATTTAAAGCAATGTAGTTTTCACAACTAAATCTACATTACCACTTTAGATGCAGGTCATTAATAAAACTGCATTCAAAATGCCAGCAATTATAAAGTTTTGCATCCTGTGTAGGGACTCCTATTCCCCAAATTGTGATTGTCTAATATTTGATATGCAGTACAGAATTACTGTCTTCATTTATGTTTCATCACTGCCCATGTCTTCCTTAATTTCTGGAGTACACATTTCATAAATTTCATAAGTATTTAAATATACTGCTAGTGCATACAGTCACTGTTGACAATCACTTATTCTTTAATTGTTACACTTCATGGATACCCGTATAGTGCTAATAGTAATGTGGAGGCACAGCTATACTAGATAGGCTTCATCTGATTACCATAATGCTTTGCAGAAAGTTCAGTGTCAGCAACTGTGTGTTGTTTTATAAGCTTTTCTTAGTTGTTTCTTTTTATAATTGAAATTAAAACCTTTGGTACAGAGAATGGTTTATATCACAAAGCATAACTAATACATATAATAAAATATACATGTAAACAAAAACCTGAAATATAGCTCTCTTTTGCAGAATGTTCAGATTTTTACCTCTTATTTTTGGTCTGTTCCACATAAAACTTGTATTTTTCTGACACATTACTGTGGACAGAAGTCACTAAATAATGACATTCATTTCAGTTTCAGACTTCCAATCCTTCAGAAAATGTATGCTGATGCACAGCATTTTAATCTAGCAACTTCTTAAGTTTTAAGGGCAATATTTAAAATCTGTCCCTGGTTTTGGGTCTTTGTTCCTTTATTGGTTTCTACTATGGCTCAGCACTCTATAGAGTCCCTAGCATCATAAATGCCAAAAAATAATGCCTGAATCACGGTAGCATGACAAAGTTAACTTAAACATTTCTTGCAAGCCTTCCTGCACTGCCCACTAATTCCCTAATGTTATACAAATAAATTTCATAGTTGCACCAACTTGAAGAAAGAAATCCCTCAAAGAAGGGAGTCATTGCCAGCACACACTTAGAAACAGAATGCTAGCAATGATTTCCTGTAAAAAACAGTGATCGGCAATATGCTCCTCTGAAACTTTTTTCTCTGGGCAACTGACGTAAACTGTTCGAAATACATGCATACATTTCTGCTCCTTTGGGCACTGTTTACTATGTTTGCCACCTTAAATTAAACAATTACCCTTCCCACTATTATTTCTCAGGCCAGCATCATAAATGTTGTGATTTCCGAATACAAGACTCAGCTTCCAGAAAAGTGAAACACGCTACTTGCTTGTTTACTGATAACAGAGCTAGACAAACTGTTATTGACTTTGCTACTAAGATGTTCGCATCTGTCATCTTTTCTAAATTTGAAATAACAAAGTAGGATGTAGGAAGGAAGTTAGGAACTCAATAATACTCATGTATTGCTGAATCATTCTGAATTTATTATTTTTTTTAAATCTTTTTACCTGGAAGTGAAGGAGGGGCTGGGAGAAGACGAAGAGAAATATTTCATCATGTCTGGACTGCCACTCTGACCCGAGTCTAACGAGGCTGCTGCTGCCTACTGAAATGAAATGAATGGGACAGGGTAGCCTTGCTGTCTGTCACTTCTAATTAAAAATAAAAAAAATAACACTGTTGCTGCTCTCTCCCGGTTCGAAGCTTGTTTAGACAGTGTAGTCCAGCCCCTCCCAAGTCCCAACCCTCTCTAAACTAACTGCTTGTAATTTGAAAAAAAGCACCACTTGCCTTTGCTTAGCTGCTGCACACCTCACGTCTGAGAACAAGTACAGCCAATAAGTCAGTCAGTCTCACCCCCCGAGCCCTCAGCCGAATTTCAACAGGCTGACAGGCAACTCACGACACCGACGTCATCGCTCATGCCTCTACATGTGATGATGTCAGCGGAAAATTGCTGAGAAAATAAAAAATGCCGGGAATAAAGGGGGCCATTCGGGACTTCGTTGCACCCCATTATTTGAACCTCAAAACCAGTAAATGCCAAGCAATTCAGTACGGTTGAGAGGTATGTAACTAAGACATACACGGACCTTATAGTGGTTTAATGATATTAATGGGCTTACACATTTAAAATTATGTCATGACAAAAGCATATTTTTGACAGGAATTGAGGCCACAGCCATACTAACATTTTCAATGCACATAGACTTAACATGACGAGCCACTTCACCACCTACACAGTTGGTGGCATGCAGAATCAAAAGTTGAATATTGCACAATCTTAGTAATTCCAGTAAGGAATACCAGTACTGATAGATGTGGTCCTACTATATAAATGCTGTACGCCATTGATTTTAGTTAATACAACTGTCTATGGAAAGAATCTCACCTTTCACAACAGTAGCTGTACTTTTCCAGGTGTTTTCTTAGGCATTCTAGTCTGTCCCTATGCATATATTGGTTACTTTTAATGTCTGCAAGGTCTTGAAATAAAGAAAGAGCAGAATGAAAAGGTGTATGGGGTTATGCATTAGCAGGGTGTTTGGCTAGACAAATTATGTTACACTTTCAGTATGGAGGTGGTGGTCATGCCTTAATTTCATCCTTCCATTCACCAAGGAGATTAAGCCTGTGGTGACCTCAGTCACTATAGTGGTGACGACACTGTTCCCCCATGCATGGGAGGCCAAAAGCACGGGTGACCGCCTTGGCCACACTATTTCAGGCATCAGCCTTATATTGTGACCACGTGTAACCCTCCTTCAGTATCCTGGTGCTGTGATGTTTATAGAGAATGTCCTGAAAAATCTTGGGCTCCTCTTCACACCACCTCTGTGCTCTAAATGCCAGGAGGACTGCTCTCACCTTCTCCAGCCATATTTGTCTCACCTCCAAAGAGCTCAAGAACAATGGCAGACATCTGGCTCACAAACCATTTCTAATGTATTACATCCTTTGTGCAGTGACACACTGTGAAGGAGAACTGATTTGCATAATGGATGCCAATATAATAAAATATAGGTACTGCATTACTGTGGCTCCAATCACATTTTAAGGACTGAAACATGGCAGTCCATCTTTTTGCTGATAAATATATATATATATATATATCTATATATATATATATATATATATATATATATATATATATACTCTGTAGAGATTCCCATCTTCATGGTTAACTGTAGCATGACACTTACTCTCAGCCTTCTTTCTGTAGACTGTGGAACACCACATCTCATAACATTAAAAAAATGGGTAATCTGTGGGACAGCTCGCCAACAACTACACTTAGGAAACTCACAACATGTTTAAAATGAGCCACAATACAATTATAAAATATTCTTTTGATAAACAAACATTAGTCAGTGTAACTTACATTGTGTAATTTAATTGCCACAATGTGGCAATTTTCTAAGTTCTGGTACACTTTTAAGTAAACAGCAGTAGTTTAGTCCAGGCTTCCTAAAGGAGTTCAGCTTTAATTGCCACATGGATTCACTTTTCTCCAGCATATTCAATATGTCTCCTTCAAGATCAGCCATGTCTATGAGATCCAGTATCCGGAACGTAAAACCTGTGTGTCTTTTCTGAAAAGCAAGTTGTTTGGCCAGTGCATTATTTTCACACCCAGAGTGGATTTCTGCCAGATGAAATGAAATCCTATGCTTAAGTTTATTTACAGTCTTGCCCACATAAAATGCCTCACATCCACTAACTAATTTTATTTTATTTTATTCTTCCAGTTCATAGGTTTATAGCTGTGTTCTAGGCTAATGGCCCTGCAGTCTTTACAAGCCTAGCCCATAAGATTACCCTGCATCATCCCACCTGACCTTAGTTCCCAGTGCCTCTGTCGAGTAGAGCTACTGGATTGATCCCTGGGATGAATTTTATTTTCTATTTCTCATCCACTCATCAAGATTTCTCTAGAAGAGGGCAAGTGAGGTGCTCTGTTTGACATGTATGGGAAGTCTATTCCATAGCATGGGCAGTCTCTGGGTTATAGGTTCATAGGTTCATAGGTTCATACTAGGCTATCTGAAAGCCTAGCCAGAGTGTGTTTGGCTTTCACCACCTATTTTAAATTAATTTTGCTATGCCCTTTTTCGAGGTTAGTATACTGTGCCTCTGTCTAACAGTGACACAGAAGTGATACCCGGGGTAAACCTACGATCTCCCATCCACTCATCAAGATTCCTCTTGAAGAGAGTCAGTGAGGGACTCTGACTAACCTGGACTGGGATTTTATTCCAGAGTGAAGGGAGCCTCTGGGTTATGAATCTGTCCCTCCAGCATGTCCTATTTATTTCAGTGCTGAGGTTCAAGTCTCTCTAGCGCGTAGCTCGATGGGATTTGGATTTTCTGAGGTGCAGCATGTCCTTTAATTCCAGGTTGGACATGGCTTTATACATCAGGCACAGATCGCCTCTGAGCAGGCGGTATGCCACTGAGTAGAGCTGGAGTTTCTTTAACCGGGCAGCGTATGGCATCTGTTTGAGCCCTTTGATCCTCTTGGTGAGGTACTTTTGGGGTCTTTCCAGTTGCTGCAGGTGTCTGGTAAGGTACATCCCAAAAGGGGCATTGCACTCAATTATGGGCCTGATGAGGGATGAGTAAAGAAGCACAATGACCTCCCCTGATCTAGATGTGAATCCCTTCATGATTAGGTGGGCTATATAAAATGTTCTAACCACTTTGGCCACGTGGTTGTCAAATGAGAGATTGCTATCAACTTGGGTCCCCAGGTCCCTAATTACTTCTTCTGTACTTAATGGATTACCACCTATGTGGTAATTTGTGGGCACTTTGTTTTTGCCAAAGGGGATGACTATACACTTTTTGGCGTTTAGCTTGAGGCCATAGCTCTGGCACCAGTTGTCTGTTTCTATGAGGCCCTTTTGGAGGATGCTTGTGTCGGCTGGAGAGTCGATTATGGTGCCCAGTTTGCAGTCATCTGCGAACTTGGTCAGCCACAGTCCTTCCGTGTTGGCCTGTACCTCTAAGAAATATATACCGAACAAGAGAGGTCCCAGGACTGAGTCTTGTGGGATGCCACTTGTAACTGGTTTGGAGTCTGACATGGCTCCAGCAATTCTAACCATGTGGATTCTGTCCTTGAGCCAGTTTGCAACCCATCTAGTGACATAGGTGTTTATATTTAAGCTGGTGAGCTTATCTATAATGCCCGAGTGGGGTATTGTATCGAAGGCTTTTGCGAGGTCCAGGTAGGCTGTGTGGACCACCTTCCCCTCGTCAATGGCCTTGGTGACTGTTTCAAAGAAATCAACCAGGTTTAAGAGGCAGGATCTGCCCTTAATAAAGCCAAACTGGGTAGTATCCAGTGTCTGTAAGTCCCCAATATCTTTCTTTATGAGGTCCATGATGATCCTTTCCATAGCTTTGCAGACCAAGCTAGTCAGGCTTATGGGGCGATAGTTTCCAGGATCTGTTGAGGCACCACCTTTATGGACCACTGTTGCTGTACGCCACTCTTTGGGTACATATCCTGTAGTAAGGCTGAGATTGAACAGTAGTTTTATGTTTGGATTTAGTTCTTCTTGGAGTTCATGTGGGACACAGCCCGGGACACCGTCTGGTCCCTTTGATGCTGTGTTTTTTGCTTTGGAGAGGGTGGCTCTTACCTGAGCATCTGAGATGTCAGGGGGGGCAGCACTCTGCTGGGATAGATATTTGCCCTTTTGGTGGGGAGGGGGGGGAGTTTGCGCTGAACCTGTCAGCTAGGATGTTGGCAATGTCTGTCGGTTCGGTGTATTTTTTGTCATTTTGGAATAATTCTGAGCATATCTGGGAATTCCCACCCAGGTTCCTAACATAACTAAAGAAAGCC
This sequence comes from Protopterus annectens, assembly GCF_019279795.1. Classification (NCBI taxonomy): domain Eukaryota; kingdom Metazoa; phylum Chordata; order Ceratodontiformes; family Protopteridae; genus Protopterus; species Protopterus annectens. The sequence goes on from NC_056751.1 coordinate 589,526,066, forward strand.
TTGTGATTATCCTTAGTGTCCTGTGCAATTTTTCTCTCGAAGCTGGCCTTAGACGATTTTATGAGTGCCCGTAGTTTTTTGCTAATATTGATCAGAGATGCCTTCCCTTTTTGGGATTTTGCTCTATCATGTAGTAGCTTCCTCCTTCTATTGTATAGTTTGTTTATGGCAGGGGTCCACCAGACAGGACGTCTGCCTTTGGAGGATTGGGTCTTGGTTTTATTTGGGATTGCAGGATCCATGCATTCCTGAAGGAGTTCATAGAATGCGTTTATAAAGGATTCTGCAATCTGGGCCGTATTTTCCACAGGCCCGAGGGCATTGAAGGATTCCACCTCGGTTTTGAGGAGTGTGAAATTTGCTTTAGAGAAGTTTTTCACTGTGGTTTTCTGGGCAGGGGGTGGGGTTGGGATGTGAATATCCAGTGAGATTAGTTTATGGTCTGATCTTACCAGTGAGGGATACACTTCTGGTCTGGAGCATAGAGTACCCATGTTGGTGATGATCAGGTCCAGTATGTTTTCCCCTCTTGTGGTAGTGGTAACAAGTTGTTCCATAGCATTTGAGTTTATAAATTCTAGGAACCTTTGGGCTAGGGTGTTGGAGCTAGAGTAATGCTCCCAGTCTATGTTTGGGTAGTTGAAGTCACCCAATATAATGGTGTTTGGAGAGACCTTCATATTTTCCAGTATTCTCAGGAAGGCCGAGTGTGTTTCCTGGGTTTGGGAGGGTGGTCTGTAGCAGGCTATAAACTGGAAGGTAGTTTTACCCACTGTTAGTTGCACATGGATAGTCTCTGATGCTTCGTGCTGTGCCACCAACCTGGAGGTGTGGGTATCTTTGACGAATATTGATACTCCCCCTCCAGCTTATTCTGTTGATTGTGGTAATGAGGTTGTGGTCTCTGAAGCATGTGGTGAGGAGGGATTGGGATTTATTTAGATGTAGCATTTCTAACAGTGCTGGGTCAGACATGGATTTGTAAGTCAAGCAGAGATTGCCTCTAAGCAGGTGATATGAGACAGAGAATAATTGCAGTTTTTTGAGTCTGTCCATATAGGAGAAGTGTTTAAGGCCTAGGATCCTCTTTGTGAGGTACTTTTGCAGCCTCTCCAGTTGTTGCAGGTGTCTAGTGAGGTACATGCCAAATGGGGCATTGTACTTGATGATAAGCCAAATGAGGGAAGAGTAGCATGAGACAATGACCTCTTTCTTCCTGGATGCAAAACCCTTAGTAATGAGATGTGCCACATAGAAGGACTTTCTGACCACAATGACAATGTGGTGGTCAAAAGAGAGGTTCCTATCAACCTGTGTTCCCAGATCTCTTATAAAACCTTCTATGTTCAGTGGACTACCATCGATGTGGTAATTCATGGGAACCGGGTTTTCCCAAAGGGGATGATGACACATTTTTTGGCATTGAGCTTAAGGCCATGGTTCTGACACTAGTCGTTGATCTCAGTGAGGTCTTTCTGTAGGATGTCAACATCACTTGTGGAGTTAATAATAGTTCCCAACTTGCAATCATCTGCAAACTTTGTCAGCCAGAGTCCCTTAGTGTTGACCTGGACTTCAGAGAAGTAGATACCAAACAGGAGAGGACCCAGGACCGAACCTTGTGGGACTCTACTCGTGATTGGTCAGCAGTCTGACTTGGAGTCAGCTACTTTCATACTGTGGGTTCTATCTGTGAGCCAGTTTGCAACCCACCTAGTGATATAGGGGTTGATGCCTAGTTTAATGAGTTTTTCTATGATTCCAGAGTGGGGAATGGTATCAAAGGCTTTGACCAGATCAACGTAGGCTGTATGAAACACCTTGCCTTCATCCACAGCTCTGGTGACTGACTCAAAGATGTCGAGCAGGCATGATTTACCCTTCACAAAACCAAACTGTGTGGAATCCAGCATTTGGAGATTCCCTGTATCCTTGTTTATTAGGTCCATGATGATGCATTCCATAGCTTTGCATATCAGACTCGTCAGGCTAATGGGGCGATAGTTCCCAGAGTCTGTAGTCGATCCTCCTTTGTGGAGAGGGATGACTGTAGCAGTGCACCATTCGGTAGGGACAAAGCCTGAGGTGAGGCTGTGATTGAACAGGGCACACAGGTGCAGTGCCAGTTCACTCTGTAGTTCATGTAGAACAAAGTCAGGGATATTGTCAAGTCCCATAGAAGCTGTATTCGTGGCCTTGGACAGTGCTGTTTTAACCTGTGCAGCAGTAACACTGGGTTCCTGGCAATTTACTGGCATTGTGATTGGTCCTTTGGTGGGGGAAAGAGGGGGAAAGTTGGCACTGAATCAGCCAGTGTATTGGCAATATCTGCTGGCTCTGTATAGGAGGTACCATTGTTCAGTAGCTCAGAGCCAATCTAGGTATTGCCGTGGAGATTCTTTACATAACTATAGAAGGCCTTGTGGTTGTCTTTACTATCTGCTGCAATTCTGTTTTCATAGCTAGCTTTAGAGGATTTGATGAGGGATCTCAACTTTTTGTTGAAACTGATAAGGGAGTCTTTCCCATCTTGGGACTTCACCTTATTCTGTATCACTTTCCTCCTTCTGTTGTAGAGTTTGTTTATGGCAGGGAACCACCAGATTGGCTTCCTTTTTTTGAAGGAGAGCATCTTGGTTCTGTTCGGTACGGTGAGATCCATGCATTTGTGTACGTGTTCATACAGTGCATTGGTGTATGATTCGGCAGTCATGCAACTATTGTCCATTTGCATGGGTGCTGTGAAGTTAGCCGCGTCTGTTTTTGGGAGCCCAAAGTTAGCTGTGGAGAAGTTTTTCATTGTGGTTATCTTTGCGGGGCAGGTGGGACAGATGTGGATATCCAAGGTGATTAGTTTGTGGTCGGATGTAACCAGGAAGGAGTTAACTAATGGTGTAGAGCAAAGGTTGCCCATGTTAGTAATGACCAGGTCAAGGATGTTGCTACCTCTAGTGGGGGTAAGAACGAGCTGGCCCAGGGAATTGGAATTAATGAATTCCAGGAAATGTTGAGCAAGTGTATTGGTACGAGTAGTTTTCCCAGTCAATAGAGAGATAGTTGAAGTCACCCAGTATGAGAGCATTAGGTTAGACCCTAATATTCTCCAGGGTGCTTAGGAACGTGGAGCGTGAGTCTTGGGACATGGTCGGGACCTATAGCAGACTACGACCTGAATCACTGTCTTACCCAGTGTTAGCTGCACCTGAAGTATCTCTGATGCATTATGTTGGTTTTAAATACCATCTTAAATCAATTTTAATTGAATTGTATATGTTGTTTCTATCATCATACATTTTTTTCTTTTTCTTATTCTTTTTTCCTCTTTATTCGAAATGAGGTGTAATAACAATACTAGTTAATTATTGATAATATTTTTGTAGATAGGTTTTAGGGTTCTTGTACACGGACTTGAAGAAGTCTAGAAGGACGAAAGTGATCTGTGTTAATAATAGGTTATGGAAATAGAATATGATATGCACAATGGATTTTTTCCATGCAAAGTGTATATGTATATATTTATATATATTTTTAGATTGCCAAATGGTCTAAGGTTTATATATTTCCAGCCATGTAGTATATTCTCTTTGATAAAATCACAAACTTAATATTCTGGTTAAATAAGAGGTACCGCATCATTATTAATTTTATTTAAAGCACATAACGGTTATATTATTTTGACAGCTACTAAGTAGAGCAGGACCAGCTCGAATATCACACTCATCAGGGAAGGGATGTGAATGTAACATGTATACCAATACACTGTGTTTTACAGCATAATAAACCACTCCCTTGCCTGATAAAAGGTATATATACATAGTTAGAAAGCTTGTGAAGAAACTATTATTCTGTTATTTTTGTTTTACTTGGATCGCTTGTCTGTGTACTTAATAAAGGATTTTCAATGGGAGACAGACTGTCTACCCTGCTTGGATTGCTTTTGAATACTTAGTAATTCTGTATAATATTTAAAATTATATATTTTTCATTATTTATTTATTTTTTTTGCTTAGGGCGAGTTTAAGTTCGTTACTTCTACTACCATTATCTGATCAGATTAATATACAGTGATTAACTAGATATATATGGATTGAAAATCTTCCACACAGAGAAGTTTCTTACACTTTTTTGATTTGTAAGACTTACGTACAATCACAGCTGTTATTTCCTTTGTTTTCATATCAACAGAGATATATGCCTAAGAAGCAGGTAAATAAAGCCACATCCACCTGCAAGGCTAGGTTTACAGAGGTAGAAAATGAGGTGGTGCTACAGGCTTTCCATCTCCATGGTAGACAGCTCTTTGCAGTCTATTCTGATGACCAGCCCTTATGTGGCGGTATCTGGTGGGATCATACCTCACAACTTACCCTAATTTTCAGGGATGTCCCTAATTTTGACTCAGATTAATCTCTGTCCCTCTTAATCCCTCCTAAAACTGGTGACTTTGGGAGAAATGGTGGTGAGTTACACTTCACAAATAATGACAATAATTAGAGTTGCTTCGGAAAAGGTATAGTAATCCATACTTTCTAACTCTCTCAACATCTCAGGTTAACAGTACCAATATTTTAAAAAGGTGTCCCTGAATATTTTCTGGATTTGTCCCAGATTCTGTTGAGATTTGTCCCTATTCAGTTTACAGCTATGAGTGGGATAGTTGAGACTAGTGTCAGTGCTGTGGGTGGCCATGATCACAGCCCACCTCTGAGTGACCAATTCTGGGATGCCACCCACAAAGCAGACTCTGTTACATGAGAATATAGGATGATAGGTAGATGACCATTTACTGAACCACCCTTTAAAAAGACAGTGGCATTCTTGGCCTCACTTAACAGCAGTGCCATATCCACAGTGTTCCACAGGTCACTGCTGGATGTTGGGGCAGATCTTGGTGGGCCTCAGAGAATTTCCACTGATGATGCCTAGGTATGTAGTCTTACTATCACTATCCAGCCCAGTTTTTAACTGTTAATCACATTATAGTTTACAATACCAGTCTGACTTGTGTCATGAAGGTGAAACATCCATTTGCACACGGTATGGGCATTGCTATTACCCCAAATCATAGTTACAATGATAATCAGCTGCACAAGTAGCGGTGGTGCTGGATCACACTGAATGTGTTTTCTTTTAGTGCATTCATAAGTGAATCATTCTTTGGCACCAGCACTGTGGAATTATCTCTATTCTGATGTTAGAAGATATTTATTATTTGATATGCCCCAGGATTCCCACTCCTCATTTCTTGATACACTGAAAAATATTAGGGTACAACCTAACACCCTAATAATGGCTGATTTCAACTACCCCACCATTAACTGGGAAAACTACTCATGTACCAAGTCTTATGCTCAATGTTTTCTGGAATTCATAAATTCTAATGCCTTGGATCAACTTATCCACACCCCCACTAGGGGCAGCAATATCTTAGACCTGGTCATTACCAACATGGGCAACCGGTGTTCCACACCAGAGGTCAATTCCTTGTTGGTCAGATCCGACCACAAGCAAATCACCCTAGACATCCACATCCCAGCCTCACCCCCCATTAGGGAAACCACCGTAAAAAATTTCTCCAGTGCCAACTTCACGCTTCTTAAGACAGAAGTGGCAAACTTCATGACACCCATGCTGATGGACAGTAGAGATACGACTGCTGAATCCTATAAAATTGCACTTTATAAGCACTTACACGAGTGCATGGATCGTGCAATCCCTAACAGAACCAAGATGCTATCCTCCAAAAAAAGGAAGCCAGTCTGGTGGTCCACTGCTATAAACAAACTCTACAACAGAAGAAAGAAACTGTTGCAAAAAAGAGTAAAATCCCATGATTGGAGGAACTCCATGGTCAGCCTCAGTAAGAAGCTGAGATCCCTCATAAAATCCTCCAAAGCTAGTTACGAAAACAAAATCGCCATTGATTCTAAAGACAACCACAAAGCATTCTATAGCTATGTCAAGAATCTTAATGGCAAAACTCAGATCTGCTCTGAGTTACAGCACAATGGCACTAAATATACAGAACCAACTGATATTGCCAACATCCTGGCAGATAGGTTCAGTGCTAACTTTACCCCTCTCTCATCCCCTAAAGCGCCCATCTCTATACTGGAAGAATGCAAAGTACCTGTAATTATGGCTGCACAGGTAAAAAACACACTCTCCAAAGCCAAGAACACAGCATCCATGGGACCTGACTACATCCCAGGCTGCATTCTACATGAACTACAGAATGAACTGGCAACCCACCTAAGTACCATGTTCAATCATAGCCTCACCTCAGGCTTTGTGCCCACTGAATGGCACACAGCAATGGTTATCCCACTCCACAAAGGTGGAGCCACCATGGACCTGGGGAACTACATCCTCATTAGCCTGATGAGCCTGGTCTGCAAGGCTATGGAGCGTATCATCATGGAACTTATAAACAAAGACATTGGTAATCTCCAACCTCTGGACCCTACCCAGTTCGGGTTTGTAAAAGGCAGATCATGTCTCCTAAACCTGATAGACTTCTTTGAAGTAGTCACCAAAGATGTAGATGAGGGTAAGGTGGTACACAAAGCCTTTTTAGATCTCACCAAGGCTTTTGACACCATCCCCCACTCTGGAATTATAGACAAACTCACTAAACTAGGTATAAATCCCTATGTCACAAGATGGGTTGCCAACTGGCTCACTGACCGAACCCACACTGTGAAAGTAGCAGACTCTAAATCCAACTTCAGGCCAGTGACAAGTGGAGTACCACAGGGTTCAGTCCTAGGTCCTCTCCTGTTTGGTATCTACTTCTCTGAAGTACAGGCTAACACAGAAGGTCTTTGGCTAACAAAGTTCGCAGATGACTGCAAACTAGGAGCCATAATCAAATCTCCTAACGATGTGGACATCCTACAAAAGGGCCTCACTGAGACAGATGCCTGGTGTCAAAGCCATGGCCTCAAGCTCAATGCCAAAAAGTGCATTGTCATCCCTTTTGGTAAAAACTCTGTACCCATGAACTACCACATAGGTGGTAGTCTACTTAACACTGAAAGTGTGATAAGAGACCTTGGGACACAGGTGGACAGTAGTCTCTCCTTTGATAATCACATTGCCACAGTAGTCAGGAAATCCTTCTACATGGCACACCTCATCACAAAAGGTTTCTCATCCAGGAATAAAGAAACCAGTGTTCCCCTCTATTCATTAGACCCATTATAGAGTACAACGTCCCTTTTGGTATGTACCTCACAAGACATCTATAACAACTGGAAAGGCCACAGAAATGCCTCACAAAGAGAATTACCAACCTCAAACAGATGCCCTACGCAGACCGTCTCAAAAAACTCCAGCTTTACTCTGTCACATGTCGCCTACTCAGAGGCGATCTCTGCCTAACATACAAAGCTATGTCAAACCCAGAGCTGTTGGACATGCTCCACATAAAGAAATCCCAATCCCTCCAAGCTACACGCTCTAGGGACCTAAACCTTGTCACCACAATAAACAGAACATGCTGGAGGGATAGATTCCTGTCTCAGAGACTTCCCATACTCTAGAACAAACTACCTATCTATATCAAACAAAGCTCCTCATTAGCACTCTTCAAGAAAGATCTTGATAATTGGATGGGAGATAGGAAATTCACTCCGGGGATCACTTCTGTGGCTCTGCTTGACAGGGGCACAGGAAAATAATTTTCTTGGGTGGCAAAGGCCAGGGTACCTTTTGGTTAGGCTTATATAGGCCCTTGGGCCAATAGCCTAGTACCTACCTATGAACTTATAATAATGACAAGGATGAGCTGGCCAAGTCAGGGGATGCAGAGTGTCTGTCAGATACAGGGAGTGTGACCCCCACATCCCCTCCTCAGAGTATGTGTAGAGTCTCCATGTTTGCACATACCTAGAACACACTACCATCTGTAAGTGAACCAGCTGATAGTCACACTGTAGATCAGGGAGATGGGTTTGACACCAATAGAAACCTGTCTGAATCTGTCCCACAGAGTGGCAGGGCTGGGAGGTCCACACAGGGAGTTGGTACCATTGCTCATCAAAGGTATGGTTACTGCCCTCCCCTTACAGTTGTTGTGTCAGCAGCTGTCACCTAACTTATGTGCATAGCCATTTTGGAGGCACAGATGAGTCTGAACAGTGCTTTGGCAGCAGTTATGAGGTGATCCAGGCTGTGCATCTATTAGGCCACAGAGCAGTGCTGCACCAAATGATGACACTGTGTCCCAGCAGACACACACATACACACCACCACAGCCTTCAACACATTGTTCGCACCCACTGATCCTGGCCCTTCCCAACATTAACCCATCATAGCAGTTCTGACACTTCCCCCTAAAAGCATGTTTTCATTTAATACACCTAAGTACTCCCACTCATACACTTTTCTGTGAAAGACATGCACTCCTGTACCCTCTTCTCTACATGTGCAAATGATGATAACTGTGCCCTGCCCTTTGTGCATTATTACCTGGGCTGCCTAGGTATGATGCAGGGTGTGGTCAGCCTATGTTTATGTATGGACAGCTTGGTGTTGGTTTTGCATGATCCATTTCTACTGTAATGTATCTACTTAACTCTTGTTTACTACATTGTGAAGCTATGTGCAGTCTGCTGCCTCTTTGTGAGTGCCACAGTTTACTGTACCCGCTTCTGTCTGGCATGATCATCCCCTGCTGTTGGCTCCTCCTCTGACTCCTCATCTATCTCAACTGGTGCTGCCTGTGGTGCAGGCAACTAAACTTCCTGCAAAAGGCCACCCTGCTAAAATTACTTCCTAGCTATAATATTGTGTAACACAACCCAGATGTTAAGTACTTTCTGCGCATGTGGCAGGGGTCATATTGCAGAGTACCATCAGATGTATCCAGGCCTGCAGAACCATGACTTCAGCAGCCCAAGCACACATTGTATGATGTTTCTGATTTGTGCTAGAGCATGGTTGTAACCACATTCAAGATGGTTTTCACATTTTCTAATTGGTGTTATGAGCCAGCGTTCCATGGCATATCCAGTATCACCCACAAGATGCCCCTGGGGGAAGTCACCTCTCACAAACCATTGATAGAGGTCACGTGTGCCACATATGAGAGTTGAGAAAACTGCCTGGGTACCCTACACACACATTGTAGATGGTACCCTGTACATTACAGACCACTTAGTTCATAGGTTCATAGATTAATACTAAGCTAACTGCCCTTGTGAGCCATTTTAAGCCTAGCCAAATTATCCCTTGTGAGACTCAAACCCTGCACCTTGGGTTTGTAAGGCAAACACCTTAACCATTAGGCCACCCTCCCAACTTGATGAAATTATACCCTTTGTGGTTCATCTCCCTCCTTTCTTGTTCACCAGATGAGGCCTATGTTTCAATGTAGGTACAGTGTTGGACCCCCAGTACTTCAGGGAAGTAGACTGTTGTATAGAAGTCCCACATGGTACTTGTTATCTCCTCTTGAGAACCACATATATTCACCCACATGCTGAAGCATGGCATCACAGAACTAATGGAGTGCTCTCAAGGCAAATGTATGAGATACGTCCACTTTGCCCCCCCCCCTCCCTAAAGGTGCCAGTAGCTAATACGTATAAAGCCACACATACCTTTGTATCTGCTGGGGTGTGTATTCCATGACTCCCATGGAACTGTAGATGAGAATTTCATGTTTTCTCTGTTTGTTGCCTGGTGTCCTTATCCATATGGTACCATGAGCATTTAGAGATGTACAAATCTAATGAAGGTGAAGTGTTGCTGCATGATGTATAAACATGTCTGAATCACTCTAATATGTGTTTTTTGTCTCATTTCTATATGTGGCACTTCATTATGCAGTCATTAACATATAGCATGGTGGGATATGTTATTTTTGTCTGGCTATTTGTAGCTGGGTTTTCTGAATATGACACACTCTGTTTGTCACTGCTAGTCATGCAAATTCACTTAACACAGTGGGGTGAATTGTTATGAATTCAGCCCCAAAATTCTGGATCATATGAGTGATCTTTCTGTACATGGCAGCTCAAGATACACATCTACTTCTGTACAGCAAAATGTCTTTTTATAACATGGCTGACAGCAGAAACTCTCCTATTACTTTATTTCTGCTTGCTCGTCTAATTAATATGGGCTGTTTTCTACACCATACTTGGTGCTGTGTACTTAAGGATTTGAGGCACATATGGAATACTTTTAGCTGGTGATTATTTGACATATAACTGTAGTACTTTGTCCATACAGTTAAATATCCAGTTCATCAATTTGATTTGGCAAAATGCCTAACGTTGCAGTTGTAAACATTGCTATCATTCACTTCTGGAGACTTTTTCTCCCTGGGATCCCTCCAAGAGGGATAACCCATTTTAGAATTTGCAATAAATAAACAAATGAACAAAAATGTTAGAAATTTGCTCAACGGAATGCACATTCCATATGCTTTAATTACTGATTTTAATCTTACTTTTATAATGTTTCACAGCTGCTTTTTATTTACTGTGTATTTCATGCATGGTTAGATTGGATGACAGGTTTCCTACAGCTAAAAATAGTCTAGCATAAGCTTGGCAGACATAAAAAATGCAATGGAAACGAAAAAAAAAATCTTAATGTAGTGTATTCTTAGTAGATGTAAAAAACAGAAATGGAAAAGTTAATAAAAAACTTCCAAATGAACCCCCAAGACTCTTATTTTCACTAAGCATTTCCTGAAATGAGGCATAAAACAATCTCTTGGAGGAGTACTTCACTCACAGACCTACTCTATTTTGATCTGCTAAGTTGGTGGTTAACAGCTGTCCCACATATATAAGAATGTTCCAGCAGCATGTACACAGCATGGAAAACAAGTTTATGGGGAAATAGGAATGCAAATCAAAAATATACAAATGCATAGTAATATCAGAGACGTCATAAAGCACAGTAATGAATATAGTTAAAACATGGGCGTTCAGCTCTGAAGGGGAAGATTGTGAGCTGTTAATAAGCGTCTTCCTGTAGCCTTGGGGTTGATTCCATTAGTCTCCATTTGCCTGTGTTCTGACTCCGAGCATGTCTCTTAACCAGAAAGTGCTCTAGGAACTCCATTTGTGCCTAGAGGTTTATGTGGTTTAACAAATGCTAGAATGTGTTCTTGGCTCTGATTTACTGAAATGTTTTGCTAATTATAAGAAATTCAACTTGCAGCTTTATACCTGGAGGGCAAAAATATAATGCAGGAAAATGCAAAACCTAAGAGTGACACACTATTGCTTTCTCACTATCCAAAAAAAAAGCAGTTTCACATAACTCACATGAGGGTATTTTAGAGCAATTATGCTACTCACTATAAGTGTCTCTTTATCTTGAAGAACGTTTCTGATTTGTGCTGTATTTGAAACATTGACTTCTTCCCAGGACATTACACTACGTTATGAATTATAACACTGTATTTGTCATACATGTACTTTTGAAAAAACAATTCCCCTTTTCAGACATACCTGTTGTGCACCTTGAGCCGTGGCCAAGTCAGTTTGCATGGAAGGGACTATATCTAACTACAGCTAAGTGTGCTGCTTGTTGTGAATGCAGGTAACATGCAATAGTGATTAAAACAGAGCTTATTGATATAAAAAAGGTACCTTTGGGACAACAGAAATTGTGTGCAAAAGTATTTATTCAGGATCAACCTGAGACAGTTGTCACTCAATAATCTCAGCTGGTTTGGGTTACCACTGGTGTGGGAGATAGCTGCAAAGTTTTAACCGCCAGGTACCAGCAACCAATGCTGTGCATGTCCTTTGCATTGTTATAACAATAATTAATTATAAAATAGCATTTGCTTAGGAACAGGGTAGCACAGTGGTGCATCAGTTAGCATTGCTTTGTTATAGACCTTGATACTATTGTTTGATTCCCAGGGGTGCCTTCTGTGCAGAGTTTACATCTTCTGCCTGTGTTTGAGTGGGCTTTGACCTGAAATAAAGCTTCATATCACATCCTAAAAGACACATGATTATGTACATCGGTGACACAAGGATTTCCCATAAGTGTGCATGTAATGTGAGTGGATGCATTTCCTGTGACAGACTAGCATCCCATTCAAGATAGTTTCTTGCCTTACTCCCAATACATGCCAGGATAAGCTATGGGACCACATGTCCCTAATCCAGACAAAGCAAATTAATAGATATGTATTTGTTAATAAAGTGGAAGTAAAGCAATATAATAAAAACCTGTGACTACAGGTTAGCAAAAGTCCTTTATCCATCCTAGTTGCAAACCTCCCTACTTATATGTCAAATATGTTCTAGGGAAGCAACAGCTAACAACATTCCTGTCCTATACATTATATTTTCAGTTGCTTGCTTTCCAATGATACTCTTGCATCCATTTTTCATTTCTGACTTGATACATGCTCGGAAAAATTAAGCTTCATTATGCCTGTGATGGGTTGACTTCCACTTGGTAATTTGAGCTTGATTATGATTAATAAAGAAGAAAACTTATTTGATCATGGAATTGATAGTCAGATACAACCATAGTCTCTGGAGGCAACAAACTTCTGAATGATTGCAGGAAGTTCAGTCCATTGCACCGTCAAAGCAGTTCGGAAGTTGAAGACCTAGCTGTCAGTGCTGTTGCTGGTAGTCACACTGTTTCCCTTCTCCGCATCACAAGACACATATACACATGCATGCACACAGACACACATACGCACGTGCGCGTGCACACACACACAAACACACACACACACACACGTGCACACACACACGCACACACACGTGCACACACACACAAACACACACACATGCACACACGCACGTGCAAACACACACGTGTGCACACACACACAAGTACGCACACACACACACACATGCACACACACGCACACACACACACACACACACACACACACACACACACACACACACACACACACACACACACACACTGTCACACACACACACGCACACTTATGTGCACACTCGTGCACACACACGCACACATGTGCACACACGTGCACACACACGCACACACACGCACACACCCACACACATACACACAGACACACAGACACACACACACACACACACACACACACACACACACACACACGTATATATATATATATATATATATATATATATATATATATGCATATAAAGTGTCACAGATTCATTTTATTATTTTTTTGTCTTTCTCTTAGTACAAGGACCAGCATACAGGTACATTTGATGTAAAAAAGTTGAGTTGTGCCCCAATCTGATTCAGCATATCATGATTCTGTGTGTAATTACTCATCTATTAGCCTTTCAGTCCCTCATTTCAGGGACAATAGAAGAGAGGAGTGTGTTCTGCGAAAGAAACTACTGTCAAGAAATCAGAAGTAAGCTTCTAACCTAACTCTTTGTTCTAAAGGTTATGTATAAATAATATTATTATATTGCACTGCCCTGACAAAGCACTGATGGTCTTTTTTCTTGAATCACTAGTGCTTTGCACTGTCTTACTTTGTGAGTTTTGTTTTATACAAAATCAGATGTAGGATTAAATCATATCCTCTCCCTCTGTTGAACCTACTTGTGTCCTCTGGCGAAAGGTTTAGGGCAGAAAATCTACTCAATGAGAAAAAAGTACCTACCTGTCTATCTGTCTAGCTATCTATCTCTCTCAGTCTATCTATATCTGTATCTATCTATCTAACCATCCATCCATCCATCACTCTATCTATCAATGTATCTATCCATCCATCCATCAATCTGTCTATCTGTCTGTCTAACAAACTAGTTATACGACTGTACTCTGTCATTTACCCTTGGTGATGCCAGTGAGTAGGCTGCCTTTCTTTTTGATGGCTAACTAAAAAAATAAGTAGAAATTGCCACTGGGTTCATCTTCCCTTTTTCATCCTGTCACTTTTTTTCATTCTCTAGTCTACAAAAAAAAAGATGTACCTTGTTTGACCCATTTGTCTTTCTAAAAGAAAAAGAAATATAATAAAATAAATCAGCCCAATAATTTCATAACAGAACTCACACTGCATTTATTTCATTCACTAGTGTCCCACGGCTCTGCTCCTAGACTTTTCTCACTCTATATCTCTCAGATCTGGATATGCCAGCTGCAGTTCTTGCTGATAAGCTTAACATGCTGTTATAGGTTCATAGGTTGGTACTAGGCTATCGGCCCTAGGGCCTATACAAGCCTAGCTATAACAATTCCCTGGCTATTTCTTCCCGCAATATTTACTTCCCTGGACCCTTGCCTAGCAGGGTGACTGACTTGATCCCCGGGGTGAATTTCCTATCTCCCATCCAATCATCAAGGTTCCTTTTGAAGAGAGCCAAATAGGCGCTCTGCTTGACATGTATGGGCAGTCTATTCCAGAGTCTGGGGAGTCTCTGGGTCAGGAACCTATCCCTCCAGCATGTTTTGTTCATTGTGATTAGATCCCTGGAGCGTGTGGCTCTGAGGGATTTAGATTTCTTTAAGTGTAGCATGTCCAACAGCTCTGGGTTTGACACAGCCTTGTATATTAAGCAGAGATCACCTCTGAGTAGACGATATGCAACAGAGTATAGCTGGAGTTTTTTTAGATGGTCAGCTATACTCAATTATGGGCCAGATATGTGCAGAGATTTTGGGGAGGTTATAACCTCTTTTGCCTTTACCAATCAAGTGAGCTACATGAAAAGCTTTCCTTACAATGGTAGACACATGGTGGTTGAAGTTAAGGTCACACTCAACCTGTGATCCCAGGTCCCTTACACTTCATGGGTACTTAGGGTATTCGTGTTGATTTGATAGTATGAAGGGACATTGGTTGTGCTGAAGGGAATGATAATGCATTTCTATGCATTCAGTTTGAAGCCATGACTGATACACTGGTCGTTGATCTGTGGGACACCCTCTGGGAGTATACTGAGATCATTTGGAGATTCAGTGATTTGCACCTAGTTTGCAGCTGTCAGCAAACTTGGTCAGCCACACCCCTTTAGTTTTGACCTGAACCTCTGAGAAGTATATACCAAACAGTAAGGGGCCCAGCACTGACCCCTGTGGCACCCCACTGGTAACAGGTTTGCTAGTTGGTGTAGAGTCACGTACTTTGATAGTGTGTGTCCAGTTTTTGAACTGGTTGGCAACCCATCTTACAACAAAGGGGTTTACACTCAGTTTGATAAGTTTATCGGTAATGCCTGAATGTGGGATTTTGTTGAAAGCCTTTGCCAAGTTGAGGTATGTATATGTGTGAAATTTTGCAAAGCATCAAAGGATTCATTTTGCTCTGTTTTGAAAACCATTCAGTCCAGACCTACTTAGAAGGCATTACTTCTGCTATTTACAAGCTTCAGTCAATACTGTAGGTAAAGCCTTTCATTATGGCTGTTTAAAATGTCCATTGTTGTTTCTCACTTTAACCCAAAGCTTTCATTAGCCATATCTTTGTAAGAAAGCTACAGACAGGAATATTCTGAAACAGAAGCTCAGGCAATGAGCCAACATGCAGGACTAGATGATTTTTATCTGTCAAAAAAAGTTCTGTGTTTCAGCAACATTTTCCTTTAGGGGTTACCTGAGTTAAGTACTGACTGGAGGCCTGGAAGGCTGAAGTCAGCAATAGTGGTAAATAGTGCTCAGTGGAAAGAAAGCATATCAAACGTCAGTCCACACATCTCAACTTATTCACCCAAGAATTATGGACATCCAAAATAATAGGGGTGGGGGTGGGGAGACAACAACTCAAAATCAGAGACAATTTTTAAATAGTAAATTAACTTAAAAAGTTAATAGAACAATAGGTTTAGCATCAAAATGCCTTTTTAATAAGAAGTATCAAACTATAATGACTGACATTAAAGGCTGACTCAGTGATTTACCAAAACAATCAAAAGTTTTATGAGAAACGGCAAAAATATGGCACAAAATTAGGGAGATATGTGAAATCATGTACAAATGAGAGGTCTACTTCAGTCATATAGCACAAAATTAGGGAGCTATGTGAAATATACACGCATCATATGGCACAGAATTAGGAAGATACATGAAATCATGTACAGATGAGAGGTCTACTTCAGTCATATGGCACAGAATTAGGGAGATATGTGAAATTATGTACAGATGAGAGGTCTACTTCAGTCATATGGCACAGAATTAGGGAGATATGTCAAATCATGTACAGATGAGAGGTCAACTTCAGTCATATGGCACAGAATTCATAGGTTCATAGGTAGGTACTAGGCTATTGGCCCTGGGGCCTATACAAGCCCAGCCAAAAAGGTACCCTGGCTTTTGCCACCCAAGAAAATTATTTTCCTGTGCCACTTTCGAGCAAAGCCACAGAAGGGATCTCCGGGGTGAATTTCCTAATTAGGGAGATATGTGAAATCATGTACAGATGAGAGGTCAACTTCAGTCATATGGCACAAAATTAGGGAGATATGTGAAATCAAGTACAGATGAGAGGTCATCTTCAGTCATATGGCACAGAATTAGGGAGATATGTCAAATCATGTACAGATGAGAGGTCTACTTCAGTCATATGGCACAGAATTAGGGAGATATGTGAAATCAAGTACAGATGAGAGGCCTACTTCAGTCATATGGCACAGAATTAGGGAGATATGTGAAATCATGTACAGATGAGAGGTTAACTTCAGTGATATGGCACAGAATTAGGGAGATATGTGAAATCATGTACAGATGAGAGGTTGACTTCAGTATTATGGCACAGAATTAGGGAGATATGTGAAATCAAGTACAGATGAGAGGTCTACTTCAGTCATATGGCACAAAATTAGGGAGATATGTAAAATCAAGTACAGATGAGAGGTCAACTTCAGTCATATGGCACAGAATTAGGGAGATATGTGAAATCATGTACAGATGAGAGGTCTACTTCAGTCATATGGCACAGAATTAGGGAGATATGTGAAATCAAGTACAGATGAGAGGTCTACTTCAGTCATATGGCACAGAATTAGGGAGATATGTGAAATCATGTACAGATAAGAGGTCGACTTCAGTCATATGGCACAGAATTAGGGAGATATGTGAAATTATGTACAGATGAGAGGTCTACTTCAGTCATATGGCACAGAATTAGGGAGATATGTGAAATCACATACAGATGAGAGGTCTACTTCAGTCATATGGAACAGAATTAGGGAGATATGTCAAATCATGTACAGATGAGAG
Organism: Protopterus annectens; assembly: GCF_019279795.1. Lineage (NCBI taxonomy): Eukaryota > Metazoa > Chordata > Ceratodontiformes > Protopteridae > Protopterus > Protopterus annectens. The sequence continues at coordinate 589,543,241 of NC_056751.1, forward strand.
GTCTACTTCAGTCATATGGCACAGAATTAGGGAGATATGTGAAATCATGTACAGATGAGAGGTCAACTTCAGTCATATGGCACAGAATTAGGGAGATATGTGAAATCATGTACAGATGAGAGGTCGACTTCAGTCATATGGCACAGAATTAGGGAGATATGTGAAATCATGTACAGATGAGAGGTCTACTTCAGTCATATGGCACAGAATTAGGGAGATATGTGAAATCACGTACAGATGAGAGGTCGACTTCAGTCATATGGCACAGAATTAGGGAGATATGTCAAATCATGTACAGATGAGAGGTCGACTGCAGTCAGCCCAAGAACTGGGGTGTCATCATTGCTTTTTATTTCCTTATTAGGAGCATTTGAGGGAAGCTAGAAGCAAAGCTCCACTTCCTGTGTATGACAAGCAGAGGCTACTGGTTGAAAACAAGGAAAAACTCAACTGTTTTGCATAAGTGTTATAAAGTATGCTAACATGGTTAGTATCTTCTGATGGTACAGCCTAGTTGTCACATTCACTTGTGAAAGTGGCACATTCTATACACTTGAAAGTGATTACCATAGCCTTGTCCTGCATACCCTGTCTCTACGAACAAGTCACATAGCAATATTCAGGCAAGAATTCACAAAGGTCTCTTTATTATCACCACACTGATCCAATGCATAACATTCATGCCACACTGCCCATCTCAGCACCCTTTAAAATGCAGGACATATACCTTCTCTGTGAACAGTGATAGGGATGTGTATGACAAAGTGTACATACATGCATGCCTGGCTAGGTTGACATTCCTCACTGTGCACTAGAAAGTCCATATGTGCTACCCTTGAGTACAGGGTTCATAAACCAACCCCTAACATATAATTTAGTATACATACTACAAATATGCACTTCACATGATCATTGTATACATGTTTGAAAGGGTTACACCAGAAGAAGGTGGCAATTTAGAGCTAATCACCAAACTATGTACATCTCCAGAACACTCCTTGGCTGTGTGTCCCACATGTTATGTTCATCCTGTTGTATCATTTTACGTGATATAAGACTTCTATTAATTTTAGTTACTTTGATCCTGTTACATATCTTTCTTAAAAAAAAAAAACAATATGTTGCTGTCTAGAGCATTTTCTCTTTTCCATCTGAAACTATATTTCCACGTATGTTTTCTGGTCCATGGAAAAAACTTGCTCATCCAAATCACATTACCTGCCATCCATGACAGAGCAAAACTGGGTAGGTCAGCTGACACAAGCTTTATCATTTCACAACTACCAGCCAGCTCCCAAACACTGAATTAACTACTTAAATAAATCAGACTGGTGGAGCTGTGCTAGCTGGCAGGTCGGCATCAGACCATTGCTGGGGTGGCACCTTAGAGGGAGGGGCAAAAGAGAGAGCTTTCCAGAAACGATAAAGATATCTGAGAATTCATATGGGAAGAAAGTGATGAGCCATGATGGAGTCAAGAAATAAAGAATGGCAGATAAATTACAATGGTGGTAGAAACAAACCCACGAGGAAAATGTGATGAAGTAATGTAATAGGACTAGAAGGAGTGTGTGTTTATGTGTGTGGGGGAGAGAGTCAGCTAATCATAACATGCATTTTATTCATATTGAGTATGCGGGTAATGTACACTTCCTGCCCTTTAAGTGACATATGTGAAAAGTGATGAAGGTTTACACCTGTTTGTGGGAATTTTGTGCGTGAGGCATACTGACTGTGTTATGGTACCTTTGGATAAACCAAATATCTTATTCTATATAATTAAAAAGCATGTTGTTTTTATGTGTGGTAAAGTAATAAGTCAGAAAACATGCTCTATAACCCTACATAACAAGATATTTTACTTACCCAACAGGAAACTCAATATATTTCATGAATTTATTTACTATATTTTATGCAGGTTTAGGTTTTCCATTCATTTCACTGGGCTGTGTTTTTGTACTATTTCATTTGCTACACAGTGCAGACTCTACTAATAGGTTTTAATGTATTTTAGCATATGAGTTTAGGTTTTTGGGTAGGTTTTTTAGAGACTGATGATTTTGAATAGTGTTTTGTGTGTGTGTGTGTGTGTGTGTGTGTGTGTGTGTGTGTGTGTGTGTGTGTGTGTGTGTGTGCGTGTGTGCGCATATGTGTGCGTGTGTGTGGATGTGTTTTTATTTATTTGTTGTTTGGAGTGCTATATTGAGGAGATATGCCGTGTGTTTTTTATGTGAAGATTTTTTTCATTATGGGTATAGCAGTCACCATGGAAAGCTAAGAAGCATTTATTTTATGGGAAATCTTTATTTTTTTTGTTTTTCGAGTTATACATTTGAGTCTTAGTGCATTAAGTATTACGTTTTTGGACCACATTTTTGGAGTTTCAGAAATGAGTAGGCATTTATGGGTCAGCCACTGAAGAAGATGGATGCCCTTTGTCAATACCACAGCTGTCAGAAATCTCCATCACAACTGAAGGCGGCTTGTACTCTTTAGTTTAACAGTATGTGCAACCCTTATATTTCTGCAGCATGGCTCTCAGCTCTTTCTTGAAGAATCAGGGACATAAAAATGGTCTGACAAGGGTAAAAATTATGCACAATTTATAAATATTACTCTGGGTAACAATTATGCACAATTTATAAGTATTACTCTGAGTTCCTTAGAAAGTTAATAGAGAAACAAGTTTTGCAACAAAATGCATTTTTTGAATTTATGAAACTCTTAATACCTGGCATCTTTGACTGATGGTAATCCTAAGTGATTTACAAGACAAACAAAAATGATATGCAAGAAAGATCCAAAACATAAAGCAAAATTAAGGATGTTGTACAAAATCAAGGACTGGTAAGAGATATGCTCTGTGTTGCTATAATGACTTTAGCTTTTGCATGGAGTATCTTTACCTGAGGACTGAGATGTGTACATAAATTGTTTTTTCTTTCATAAGTAACTTGTTCTGGATCACGGCATGGGTGTGGACCTATGTTTTCTTGCTTTCTTCTAGACTCTGGATTTTTACTTGTTTTTATTTTTGTAATGTATTCTTCATATTTTCTGCCATTTTTATTTTGTGTTTTAACTTGGAGGTCATTTCTTTCCTTTGTAGTTTGACTTCTTTTTAGTTTTTAGATTTCCCAAATTGAAACTTTCTGTGACTTTCTATGGAGTTCATCTTATTATTTTTTCAAGTTTCTTAGATTTAATGTTATAAATGCTTTTAATGTGTATTTGAGTTCTACTTTTCTTCTATATTAGGTATTGTGTAGGTAGAGGTATTTTGTCATGCATTTTTACCAGGATTATGGTTTAACAGGAGATCTATGCCTGCTATACAAGGCATTGTCAGACCCCACTTTAATTGACCTGCATCTCCACAAAATAAAAAGCACAAGCATTACCCTTTCTAAAGACTTAAACATTGCCTGTGATATAAATAGGACCTGCTGGAGATACAGATATATATCCCAGAGGCTATGTTTTTTTCTGGGACAGGCTCCCCACCCATGTGAAGCAGAGTTTCTCCTCAACCCAATTCATGTGTAACTTGGACAATTGAATGGGGAACAGGAACTTCATCTCTGGTTTAACACCCATGTCTCTATTAGACACAGGCAACCTGTAAATGGTTCATTTCCCTGGCCCCTGCTTGAAAACGTTTTATCTCCTAACCCCCTGTTTAACTTATTAAGGGTACAAAACTTCTTAGAAATTTGGGATGCATGGCTAGGTTGAAAAAGGCCCTTAGGGGCATAGTAAACAACTATGAACCTATGAAACTATGAAATGTGTGTTTTGCCTTTTGCTAACATATAGCTAGTAATGGTTTTAATAATGTGTTTCTGTTAGTTTTACTTTTTATGAAAAGGTAGTGCTCTAAAACATTATAGCACTTTTACTGACTTTGTTGTAGCACAGAGCTTAGCTATATACATATATAGTGTGTATATATATATATATATATATATATATATATATATATATATATATATATATATATATATATATATATATATATATATATAGATAGATAGTATCTATGTTTTTATATATATATATATATATATGTATGTATATATATATATATATATATATATATATATATATATATATATATATATATATATATATATATATATATATATATATATATATATATATATATATATATATATATATATATATATATATATATATATATATATATATATATATATATATATATATATATATATATATATATATATATATATATATATATATATATATATATATATATATATATATATATATATATATATATATATATATATATATATATATATATATATATATATATATATATATATATATATATATATATATATATATATATATATATATATATATATATATATATATATATATATATATATATATATATATATATATATATATATAGTATATATATATATATATATATATATACATACATATATATATATATATATATATATATATATATATATATATATATATATATATAAAATAACCAAATAAGTGGTGCAGTTAGTTAGCATATTTATTTGCATATATTGCTTACTTCTGATGAAATTGTATTAATATGTGAACTCATGAGTCTTATATTGGAAAATAATTACATATATTTTGAGGGGGAATATTTTCAACAACTAAAAGGAGTCACTATGGGAGCAGCCTGTGCCCCCTTATATGCAAATTTGGTTCTATTAGGGTGGGAAAACAAATATGTTTTTCAAAGTGAGTTCTTTTCTTCCAATATATTATTTTACGGTAGATTCTTGGATGATATATTTATTTTATGGAAAGGGAGTTCAGATACCATACTCCCATTTATCCAATATTTAAACAAAACTACTGAGTTTTTAAAATTTACCTTTGAATTTCATGAGCAAGAGATCAGCTTTTTGGATACTAAGATAATTAAAACTCAAGACAAATATATTTCCAGAATCTACCGTAAGAATACTTTTTGTAACAGTTACCTACATTTTAACAGTCATCACCCTATTTTTCAGAAAAAAAAGCATTATTAAAGGTCAGACTATTAGAATGGCCAGAATGACATCTTTAAAAAGTTATGTGATTAGGGAGTTTGAATTTTTGAAGGTCATGTTCCTAGAAAGAGGTTACCCTGGTGAGTTTATAGATTCTATACTTGCAGATGTTCTGGATGAATGGGATAAAAAATATATGCCTTTACTTGGCAAAGGGTTTAAATCTACTAACAATTTATTAATTAGTTCTGAAGTAAAAAAACAAATTGATTTTCAGCAAACATGTGTGATACAGTATAGCCCTTTGTATTCTCAAATTAAGGGAATATTAATGAAAACTGGAACATTTTTAAAACCAATAGTGAAGTATTTAGTTTGTTGGGTGATAAACCTTTATTTTCTATAAAAAGTAGGACCCAATTTAAAATCAATATTAGAGAAGGGTAACAATAGCCAAGGCATACAAGTGAAAATGGGTGGAAGTAAACCTTGTGGTAGATGTTCTTATTGTACATATATTTTAAAGACAGTTCCATTAGAATTGACAATCAGAATAAAAGTTATATATTTTTTTTAAAAGTGGTAACTGTTCTTCTAGTAAACTGGTATACATAGCCAAGTGTAATCCGTGTTCTTCATTTTATGTAGGAAAGACAGAGAGGCTATTTAAGACCAGGATATATGAACATTTATATGACATAAGAAACAAAAAGGAGACTAATGCTTTGTACAAGCATAGTATGTCATGTATTAATTTTGCAGGTTTTAAATTTGCCATTCTTGATTTTGTACATGTGGAAGTTAGAGGGAGTGACTGGCAAAATGTTTTAAATAAAAAAGAACTGTTATGGCAGTTAAGATTAGCTGCAGATTTTCCACCAGGATTAAATGAGCATCTGACTATACTGCCCATTTTAAAAGAGAAGGCAGAACAAGTTTAATAGTGTTATAATTTATAGCACTTACTGAAACAACACACATGTTGAAAATTCTTCTTTTTTTATACATTTTTATGTAATTTTATTAATATTTATACATATGTTCATTTTTTAAAAATTCAGTTCATAGAAGCTTATATGTTTATAGCAACATTAGTATTTACATGCAATTAAAGGATTTTACATTTTACATTTTAGATATAAAAGTGAATGTATGTTTTAGAGTTCAGGTGGATAATATAACAATACTTGTATATATAAAAAATTATTCCTTATTCAAAAGGATTGTTTAATAACATGATTTCCTTCTTTGTAAAAACTGTCCCCTTTTAAGCATTTGGATTTCTCTTATCAATATTCATGAATTGAAAGCATTATTTGATAGCATTGGTTAGAGTTGAACCAATAGTCAAGCAGCATTATAAATTTAAACCTGTTTTGTTAATTGTTTTCTTTGTTCTGAAGAAGTCAAACTTTTTGATGAAAGCGCTCAACATTTATTTTAATTCATTAAACTGATACTGAGGACTCTCAACTTTGGTGCTATTGTTGTTGGTTACTATATATATATATATATATATATATATATATATATATATATATATATATATATATATATATCGACTGGGTTCCATACACTAGATCGAATTTTCACTAATTCGAAATAGTGCATGGAATGCTCACTGCAGCGAATGTGCACTTAATCGAAAGTGCACTTATGCGAAGTTCGGTACAATGAACGGGTGTTGTACTGAACTTCCGTGCAGTACTCATGGAACTTAGGGTTAGGGCACGGGTCATAATAAGGGGATAGCCCATAGGGCTACCCCCTTACCATGACCCGTGCCCTAACCCTAAGGTCCGTGATGACTGCAGTGCAATGAAGGACATAGCAATGTCCTCCTCTATGGTGCGATAGTCACGAACCTTAGGGTTAGGGCATGGGTTAGGGTAAGGGGATAGCTTTACCAACTATCCCCTTGCCCTAACCCTAACCCGTGCCCTAACCCTAAGGTCCGTGACTATCGCACCATAGTGGAGGACATAGCTTGTTTTTTATGTCCTCCACTGTGCTGCGGTGTTTTCGGTGAAGTGCACTTACGCAAAAGTTCATTTTCGTTAAAGTGAACTTTCGCAGAAGTGAGGCTTCCTATTACAAGTAGTGAACTTTCTTTCTTATAATAGGAATCCATACATATATATATATATATATATATATATATATATATATATATATATATATATACATATATATATATATATATATATATATATATATATATATATATATATATATAGATATATATATATAGATATAGATATATATAGATATATATATAGATACACACATATATGTATATATATATATATATATATATATATATATATATATATATATATATATATATATATATATATATATATATATATATATATATATGTGTGTGTATATATATATGTCAACAGGACTTGTAGAATGATCACATGTTGTAAAAACAGCATCTGTTCTACAGGAAGCACACAATCAGGGAAGGTTTGTGGCCAGGAGTAACGTAATTATTCTGTTGCCTCTGTACAAGCTGTTGCAGCAGCTTTCCTGAGAACAGTAAGCCTATTTCTGAGGCTTCCCACAGGCCCATGGAGTGTACCACTAGAAACACTGTATTGAGTTCTAGTACATCTGTACTGTTGTTTCAGCTTGTGTCACAGAGAAGTGTGTGTTCAGTTCATAGACTGGCACTTCAGTTGGACTCACTAGGAACAGGTTCTGATACCACTGTACAACTGCTTCATCTGGGCTTACAGGGAATACTGTGCTGAGTTCTGAAGAGTTTCTAAAAACAAAGACAGAATAAAAGCTAACCAGGAAATATCAAAGATAGGCTTAGCTATGAAAAAAGTTGATAGATTTGTGTTATTACAGCTTGAAAAATACATCAGATTAACTTGATATGACAGAAACCTTTGAGTATCTCAAAGGTATAAATGGAATAAACTGAGGGATTAATGACCTTTTCAAAAATAATGCATCTTCTGAGGAGGGGGATGGGCCAAGGCTGCAAGGGGAGGTGGTAATATAAGGAAAGACACTTTTCCCAAAAAGTCATTAAACACTTAGACCAGGCTACCAGCAGAAATGGTAGTAATAAATACAGTGAAGGCATTCTAGCATGTATTCAGTAGAAGGATAACTGCCATACTGCCATTTCCAAGACATGATTTAAATCTGCAGATAGTACTCTGGCGAAGCTAGGCTGCAGTGCCTTCCACATATTTAGACCAAGAGCTGCACAGAGAGGGTAAAAAGGTGGAGCAGTCGTAATCTATTTTAGCAACAAGCATAATTCTACATTGGTTAAACAGGATGAGGCCTGGGAATTTAACCTCATGCAAATAACCATTGACAAAGACCTATACCATATCCTAGCAAGCTATAGCTCACCATTCATGTCCCTAGACTCCCATAGCGCATACCAAGATCTACTGGAGACACCCACCAAATACCCCTTTTCATGAGAGGCTTTAACTACCACTCTAAAGAATGGGAAACATACACTGTGTCATACTTGTAGGCACAATAATTCCTGTACTTTATTAACAACACTATCCTTGACCATATAGTGCAGTGTGCACATGCACCAGAGGTTCAAACATACTAGACTTGGTACTCACCAATATGGGAGAACACCCCCCCCCCCCAGTGTCACATCCTCACTGTTGAGGTCAGACCACAAAGCTGTCTCCCTCAAAATAAAGATCAGCTCATTAACCACAGCAAACCCTGTAGTGGTTAGGAACTGTTCCAAAGCAAACAACCCATATTAAGCAACAGTTTATCAAAATTCAGTACCCCTTCCAACCCCAAGTTCACAGCAACCTGCATGGAATTGTTCACAGAGACCCTGTAAAACCATATGACTGGCTGCATAGAAGCTGCTCTGTCCATTAGAAGTAAGCCCAAAACAAACTCTAAAACAAAGCCATACCAGTGGAATTCTAACCTTAATACGGTATATAACAAAAGGAAACAAGTCATGGCTAAAATCAGGGACAGCGATTCCCATAATGACAGAAGCTCTCGAATTAAACTAAATTGGAAACTGAGGACTAATTAAGTACAACAAGGTCAGTTATGAGGTCAGATAGACTCACAGGCTAAAGGCAAACACAAGGACTTCTGTAGCTATGTCCAAAACCTCAAAGGCAACACACATCAACGTGCCAAACTGGTGGTCAGTGGTGCCACCTTCACTGAGCACAGTGAAATTGCAAACTTTCTGGCTGACAAATTTAGCTCAAACTTCACCCCCACTGTCCCCTGCCTCCTTCCTTGAAATACCTACTTGCATAACCCTCCCAGCTATTAAGAGGGAGCAAGTCCCAGAGGTGCTCTCTAAGGCCAAAAACACGGCCACAATGAGCCCCGACAATATCCTGGGATGCCTCATAAATAGCTGGAATCATGACCTATCTGGATCACTTGAGTTGCTTTTCAACTATAACAAGAAAACAGGCTTTGTACCATGAGAATGGAGGACTGCCATGGTCATCCCACATCACATGAATGGATCATTACCCAACAAAGGAAACTGCAGACCTATTAGTCTGACTAGCCTAATATGCAAGGCCATGGAAGAAATTGTATGGAAATGATCAGTAAAGGCATAAGCAACCTAGTTTGGCTTTGAAAAGAGTAAATCATGCCTAATAAATGTGGTGGACATCTTTGAGAAGGTTACCAAGGCAATGCATGAGGGGAAAATGGTGCAAACTGCCTATCTGGACCTGGCTAAAGCATTCAATACAATGCTCCACTTGGGGATAATTGATAAACTCACCAATCTGGGCATTAATCCCTGCATAACTTTCATGGATTGCCAGGTGTCTCACAGACAGGACACAGGAAGTGAGTATTGGTGATACCACCTCCACTAAGAGACTGGTCACCACTGGAGTACCTCAGGGCTCTGTGCTGGGACTGCTCCTATTTGGCATCAACTTCTCTGAGGTAAAGGCTAATGTCAAGGGCCTTTGGCTGACCAAGTTCACAAATAACTGCAAATTGGCAGCTGTCACAGATTTCTTTCATGACACAAACATCTTATAAGAGGATCTAACACAGACAATTGACTAGTGCCAAAGTCACAGACTAAAACTCAATGCTAAGAAATGCATTACAGTGTCTTTTGGTTAATTACCATTCTGACTAATTACTCCGTTGATAAGAAACCTCTAAGAGTTGACCCAGTATTCAGGGATCTGGGAACATATGTAGACAGTATTCTGGCCTTTTACCAACATGTGGCCAAGGTAGTAAGAAAATCATTCTCTGTTGCCCAACTTATAAGTAAGGGCATGGTATCCATATCCAAGGAAGTAATAGTGCTACTTTATTTGGCCCTTATCTGATCCATCATTGAGTGTATTGCTCTCTTCAACATGTAGTTGACCAAACATATGCAGCAGCTGTAATGACCACAAAGGTTCTTTACCAGGCGAATCCAGGATTTAAACACATTGTCCTATATGGATCTTCTTAAAGCCCTGTCTCTATAGGCTGCCTTCTACAGGTTACTAAGAGGTGAGCTATTTATGGCATACAAGGCATCCTTGGATCCACCTCTGATGGACCTTGTGGACATCTGCAAAACAAACTGCATTAGAACCACTAGATCCATGGATTTAAATTTTGTTTGTGACATAAATAAGACATGTTGGTGAGACAGATCTGTACCTCAGAGGATCCCCATGTTCTGGAACAGGCTTCTCATCAATGTGAAGCAGAGTCCATCCTTAACACTATTTAAGCTTAAACTTGTCCAATGGACTGGAATTTGGAAATTCACCCCAGATCTGTCCCTCAAGTCTCTGACAGACAGAGGCAGACAGAAATGCCCAAACTAGCATACCCCTCATAAGTTGTAGAAACTTCCTAACTGACATACCCCATCCTAATAACACCCATGATACATAGGGACACAGTTAGGTTGGATTGCACAGCTAGGTTTATAAAGGCCCTGGTGGTCATTAGCCTGGTATATAGCAATTAAACTATAAAGAGACCATATTAATAGATTAAAATGGGAGTATGTTGTTATTGGTAGATATGGAAGCAGAGAGAGTAAAAAACACTGACAACAATTCAGCCAGATGTCTACAAATGGACGTTTGTCTTCAGCTCCCTTCTACACTCTGTCCCTCATTCATTCCCTCTTCCCCAATGCACAGTGTTATTTAGCTATATTTGATATCTATTTGGTTACTTTCACCTGCTATCTTTGACTTCAGTTTAGCTACCCCTTTGTCTCTGCAAAATAAACTTTTTCTTCTACTTTTTGAATGCTCAGTGATATATGATTCATCTCATGTCCTTGTAATCTGGATTTGGAGTATTTACCAAATACTTGTTTTTCCTGACATTATGCATTCTTTTCAGCTACTTTTAAGAGATAGTCATTGCTATTATAGGTATTCCTTTTTGTCATCAGTGCCTATGTGTGCTCAGGATTTGAACTAGATGTAGAAACTACCCTGCTGGCTTTGAAAGATTTTAACTAATATGTATTTTTAAACACCTTTATTAAATCATCACTTAAGAAATAGGCACACATACATTAATAGAAAAGAAAATAAACCACATTAACATGTTTTCCATATACAAACATGCATTACATATATTTTCTTTCTTTATAACAACTGTCTTTCAGTCCATCATTACATACATTACTCAATTTCTGCCTTCCCGTAAACCTCACTCCTCCTCCTCAACATTAGCCTGCATGCATTTTTCCCACAAACTCCGTTTATTTCTATTTAATTTGTTCATTTCCTTTTCTAATGATCCCTCTTCCAGTTCTTTTATCTCTTTTACAATATTCAATACTTCAAATACTGTTACTTTAGATTCTTCAATGACACCGTCAGCTTGCTCTGAGAAAGAATTCACTGCCATGATGATTTATGCATCCCCATCTTAATAAGATATTTGTAGGGAATTTGCAGACATCTTCTACTATTGTTTGTCTTCATTTATTAACTCTAAATGTAAGACTTAATGGGAGATTCAGTGCAATGCATTTTTTCATAATTTTCTAGGGAATGGAAGCATGCTATTTTGATGTCTTCAACATGATGGTAACACTTTTGTTTCCTCCTGTAGTAAATTCTGTCTTAGCTCGACAAGCCTTCGTAAGCTATTCATAAACATTACAAATTGAATCTTATTAAGCATAAAGTATCATTCAGAAGATAACATCCATTTATGCTGCTTTTTGTTTTGTTTTTTTTTTTTTTTTAGCCGGCTTTGCTATCTTACAGTATACTGCTAACCTTTGCTTTTATCCAGCTTTCCATGAAAGGTATAGTAAAGAAATATATGTACTTCTTATTGTCATATGCATTTCATGGGTATACAATTTACATTGAGTTTAAAAGCTACTTAAATTAAAAACTGCCTCCGTAGCTGTAGACCAACTACCATCAGACTATCTAAAAATGGCCACAGAAGTCATTGCCTTCTCTGTGTCCATACTAATTATAGGTCCATAGCAGAAAGATATGTCCCATTGCTGTGGAAAAAATCCTACATCATATCACTGCACAAAGCAGCACATCTACAGAGTTTAATAACTACAGACCTATAGTGTTTCTCTCCACTCTCTCTAAAATATTAGAGAAATGCATCCAAATGCAGCTGATGTAATGCCTAACCTCATATGTCCTGTTTTCAGAAACACAACATGGCTTTAGGCCCCAGCACAGCACCACTACTGCTCTACTACATTTTACCAGTATAATAAACTGACATAGAAATGATGGTGTGCTTGTGTCCACCATGTTCTTAGACTTGTCAAAGGCATTTGATACTGTCTTGCACCAGCAACTAATTCAATAGGACTTTCACAAAACTCCTTGCCATGGTTATTTAGTTACCTATCTGGATGGCAACATGGCAACAAATTTACTCATCCTTTCAACCAGTTACTATAGCTGTCCCTCAGGGCTCTATCCTGGGTCATCTCCTATTTAATATATTTATTAGGACAGCGCAGTGGTGCAGCGATAGCATTGTCACCTCACAGCAAGAGGTTTTCTGGTTTGATTCTTGGCTGGAGTGCCTTCTGTGCGGAGTCTTCATGTCCACCCTGCATTCATGTGGGTTTTTTCCAGGTACTCCGGTTTCCTTCCACATTACATAGACATGCGTCTGGAGCATTTCTCCCTGAGCCACCACTGAAAATTTACTTTATCCAAGTTGGACTTTCCCAGTAAACAAATATTAAAATAAATAAAATTAAATAACCTATTTATTAATAACCTCCACACCTCCACTCACCATGCTAGTTTAGTTCAGTACACAGAAGATTCAACATTAATATGTGCAGCTTTGGCAATAAATAAGCTCCAAGACATTACCCAAAAATTGTTCTCCTCTGTAGAAACCTGGCTGAAAGAATCAAACCTCTTACTCAACCCTACGAAAACTAAGTTATTACATTTTACCTCAAAAAGTTGCCAAAATCAAATGCAATCTTACACCACAAAGTTAGAAAATAATACTGTCATTGAAACTGTAGCACACCGTAAGCTCCTAGGCATTATAGTACATGACAATCTCAAATATGACCAGCATATACTACACACCAATAAATCTACACAATAGAAACTTGGTTCCCATTATAGGAAAACTCTAACCAAAAGATTCTTACTGCCAACTGTCTTATACGCTGCTCCTATCCTAGCAAACTTAAACAATACTCACAGAAAGCAATTTGCCTCCTGCGACAATAAAATTGCTAAATTTGCCACCGATCTCCCTTATAGGATCCACCATCATCAGAGCTTAAAGCAATTAAAATGTCTTGAACTGCACAACTAATATATTCACAACTTACTACAACACACAAACTCATTCTTCATGCAGAAAAATGCCCTGCACTAAAAATATATGTTATTTTCCTACTGTCCAGCAAGGGACCTCTGTTCTAGTAACAAATTCTTATTAATTACAAATAAGTTTTCAATGTTGCAGGAGACTCGCTCTACTCCCAATACATTGCTAAACTCTGAAATAGTATCCCCACACAAATAAAACTCTCTGATAAACTCAGCTTTTTTAAACCACTACTTAACGACCATCTTAACCAATCCTGGTCCTGCACATGCTCATCACAAGGTTAAGACTTTACAATCACCATACAATACTCTCCAAAAACTCACTTTAAACAGAATAATCTCAACCTCTCACTGAAATGGCAAAAAATGTATATATATATATATATATATATATATATATATATATATATATATATATATAAAACTGCTGCCTCGACAATCCAGTAAGTTGCACATGGGCTCTCTCTTTAGCAGCTTCTACCTCTGTAAAATCATAGAATGTATAAATGTAACTACTGCATGTATATAAATGTTAAAAAAATTTAACTATTCTCTGTTTAACTAGAACTAAGTATAATGTAATGTAAACAAATGGAGCTTTTTTCCCCAGGCCTCAGCTGAAAATGGGTATTACCCAGTCAGACTTTCCCAGTAAAAAAAGAAAGACATAGATAGATAGATAGATAGATAGATAGATAGATAGATAGATAGATAGATAGATAGATAGATGACAGATAGATATATAAACAGAACCTTCTCCATTGGATCTGTCTTTTTCCCCTTATAACTGGCGCAGTCATATTTAACGTTTAAGGTCAGTGACATTCTCAAAACCAGGCTAGCATTTTCAGCCTGTTCCCTTGGGCCTTGTTTACATGAATGCATCAGCTGTAAATTGAGTGGCTCCTTTACTCATAGGTTCATAGGCTGATACTAGGCTATCTGCCCTAGGGCATGTATAAGCCTAGCCAGAGTGTGTTTGGCTTTCGCCACCCTTTTAAATTAGTAGACTGTGCTTTTGAATAGTAGGTCACAGAAGATAGCCCTTTTAAGGTTTGTTTACTGTGCCTCTGTCTAGCAGGGACAAAAAAGAGATCCCAGGGGTAAACTTATGATCTCCCATCCATTCGTCAAGATTTCTCTTGAAGAGGGTCAATGAGGGGCTCTGCCTAACTTGGACTGGGATTTTGTTCAACAGTGAGGGGAGCCTCTGGGATATGAATCTGTCCCTCCAGCATGTCCTATTTATTTCTGTGCTGAGGTTTAAGTCCCTGGAGTGTGCAGCTCTAAGGGATTTGGATTTCCTGAGGTGGAGCATGTCCATTAATTCCGGGTTGGACATGGCTTTATACGTCAGGCACAGATCGCCTCTGAGTAAGTGGTAAGCAACTGAGTAGAGCCGGAGTTTCTTTAGCCGAACTGCATAGGGCATCTGTTTGAGTCCCTTGATCCTCTTGGTGAGGTACTTTTGGGGTCTTTCCAGTTGCTGCAGGTGTCAGGTAAGGTACATCCCAAATGGGGCATTGTATTCAATTATGGATGTGATGAGTAGAGGGGCACAATGACCTCTCTTGATCTAGATGTGAAACCTTTTGTGATAAGGTGGGCTATATAGAAGGTCTTTCTAACACTTTGGCAACGTGGTTGTCAAAGGAGAGATTATTATCTACTTGGGTCCCCAAATCCCTAATTACTTCTTCCGTACTTAATGGATTACACCTATGTGGTAATTTGTGGGCACTTTGTTTTTCCCAAAGGGGATGACTATGCATTTTTTGGCGTTTAGCTTTAGGCCATGGCTCTGGCACAAGTTAAACGTCTCTGTGACACCCTTTTGGAGGATGCTTGTGTCAGCCGGAGAGTCGATTATGGCACCCAGTTTGCAGTCATCTGTGAACTTGGTCAGCCATAGTCCTCCCGTGTTAGCCTCTACCTCAGAGAAATATATACCGAATAAGAGAGGTCCCAAGACTGAGCCTTGTGGGACGCCACTTGTAACTGGTTTAGAGTCTGACATGGCACCTGCAATTCTGACCATGTGGGTTCTATCCCTGAGCCAGTTTGCAACCCATCTTGTGACATAGGGGTTGATATTTAATCTGGTGGGCTTATTTATGATGCCCGAGTGGGGTATTGTGTCGAAGGCTTTTGCGAGGTCCAGGTAGGCTGTGTGGACTACCTTCCCTTCGTCTATGGCCTCGGTAACTGTTTCAAAGAAGTCGACCAGGTTCAAGAGGCAAGATCTGCCCTTACCAAAGCCAAATTGGGAAGGATCCAATGTCTGGAGGTTCCCAGTGTCTTTGTTTATAAGTTCCATGATGATACGCTCCATAGCTTTGCAGACCAGGCTAGTCAGGCTTATAGGGCGATAGTTTCCGGGGTCCGTTGTGGCACCACCTTTGTGGAGCGGGACCACTGTTGCTGTACGCCATTCCTTGGGTACATATCCTGTAGTAAGGCTGAGATTGAACAGTGACTTTATGTGAGGGTTAAGTTCTTCTTGGAGCTCATGTAAGACGCAGCCCAGGACACCGTCCAGTCC
Organism: Protopterus annectens; assembly: GCF_019279795.1. Taxonomy (NCBI): domain Eukaryota; kingdom Metazoa; phylum Chordata; order Ceratodontiformes; family Protopteridae; genus Protopterus; species Protopterus annectens. The sequence goes on from NC_056751.1 coordinate 589,559,632, forward strand.
CATTGATGCTGTGTTTTTTGCTTTGGAGAGGGCAGCTCTCACCTGTTCATCTGTGATGTCAGGGAGGCTACACTCTGTTGGGATAGACATTTGCTCTTTTGGGGGGGATGGGGGGGGGGATTTGCACTGAACCTGTCTGCCAGGATGTTGGCAATGTCTGTGGGTTCAGTGTATTTTTTGTCATTTTGCACTAGATCAGAGCATATCTGGGAGTTGCCACCCAGGTTCCTGACATAACTAAAGAAGGCCTTGTGATTATCTTTAGTGTCTTGTGCAATTTTTCTTTCGAAGCTAGCCTTAGATGATTTTATGAGGAATCTCAGTTTCTTGCAAGTACTGATCAGAGATGCCTACCCTTTTGGGGATTTTGCTCTGTCATGTAGTAGCTTCCTCCTTCTGTTGTATAGCTTATTTATGGCCTGGGTCCACCAGACAGGTCTCCTGCTTTTGGAGGAGTGAGTCTTGGTTTTATTTGGGATAGCACGATCCATACATTCCTGTAGGTGTCCATAGAATGCGTTTATAAAGGATTCTGCGGTTTGAGCCATATTTTCCACTGGCCCGGGGGCTTTGAAGGAACCCACCTCGGTTTTGAGTAGTATGAAGTTTGCTTTTGAGAAGTTCTTCACCATGGTTTCCTTGGCTGGGGGTGGGGATGGGATATGGATGTCCAGTGAGATTAATTTATGGTCTGACCTTAACAATGAGGGTAATACCTCTGGTGTGGAACACAGAGTTCCCATGTTGGTGATGACCAGGTCCAATATGTTTTCCCCTCTTGTGGGGGTGGTGACCAGTTGTTCCATAGCATTTAAGTTTATAAATTGTAGGAACCATTGGGCGAGGGTGTTGGGGCTTGAGTAGTTTTCCCAGTCAATGTTTGGGTAGTTGAAGTCACCCAGTATAATGGTGTTTGGAGAGACCTTCATATTCTCCAGTGTTCTCAGAAAAGCCGAGTGGGGTTCCTGAGTTTGGGAGGGTGGTCTGTAGCAGGCTGCAAACTGAAAGGCAGTTTTGCCCACTGTTAGTTGCACATGGATGGTCTCCAATTTCACATCACTACACCATCTGTCCCCCAACTTCATTCTGTCTGTCAAAAAGTGACACACTTTTTTTCAAATTATTTACTAATTTATGACAGCACAATATGTTGTCAATGTAATTGTTACAATGCCATAAACAAAGGAGCAGTGAACCGACAGATAATAGACTCCTATAATTGAGTTACTGCTATACTGAAATCCTGAACAAGCATGTGAGTGTTTTTTTTTTCGTGTGTGTGTGTGTGTGTGTGTGTGTGTGTGTGTGTGTGTGTGTGTGTGTGTGTGTGTGTGTGTGTGTGTGTGTGTGTGTGTGTGTGTGTGTGTGTGTGTGTGTGTGTGTGTGTGTGTATGTGTGTGTGTGTGTGTGTGCGTGTGTGTGTGTGTGTGTGTGTGTGTGTGTGTGTGTGTGTGTGTGTGTGTATATGCGTGTGTGTTTTGTGTGTGTTTATAAATATTTTCCATCACTAAAACTATATATACAAATTTTCTGGAAGGGAACTAATGCTGGAATAGTGACTGAAGGCACTGAAGTTTGACTACATAATGTATCACAGTTGTTCCTACAAATTTGAGCAAAAAAAAAAAAGGATAAACAGAAAATTCTGCTAAAATTAGCCTGGCAGTCTAGCATAAAAGAAAAGCCTTTGAGCTCTGAAGATGTTTGACACATCTAACAAATCCTATTTTAAGTCAACAAATACCCAAGTAACCCTGAACAAATTACATAACCTAAAAGAACTGCAATGCCACCCCCAGTGGTAATCATTGCAACTAGGAGACCATTACAGAGTAAAACCTGTTAAATGTAGTTAAGTGCAAACATGCGTCTGATGAAACGTGCCTTGGTTAAGTGATCAATGGTATGTAGCAAAAAAGAGAAGCTCCCTGGCAACTAACTGCTTGGGAATAACATAGGCAATATTGAACAGTCTAGAAAACCAAGTAAAATGGACAAATGGCATTCCAACAAAGCTGTTAAGAAAGTTTTTATTAAGCACTTTTCGTCCAGTTTGTAACATGAACTTCTTCAGATAAAAAATAACAGATACTCTCAGATTTTAAATACCCCTCCCTAATTGTCATGTGACATGCCATTAAAAATAAAGCAAACTTAGCCCCTTAAATGCATATTATTTCCAAACAAACCTCTATATGGCATGATAATAAAATTGTAAAATTTCTTCTATGAATCTAAAAGGTATATATATATTAAATAAGATAAAATAAAGCAAGTATGTGTATATTATCTGTAAAATTCCATATACTTAAAAAAAAAAAAAAATATATATATATATATATATATATATATATATATATATATATATATATATACATTTTTTAACTTTAATAAACAATAAATAGAACAAAGATCATTCAGACCTGGGTGGTTATAAGTGTTCAGCCATACTTGCTGTAACAATTCTAGCCATTCTAAAATTAATGCACTAGGTCCACCTCTCAGGTCTGTAACAACCTGGTCTATGACACGAAATTTAAAAGAATGGTTATGATTAAAAGGATGTTCTTTGAATTTATGTTCAGTCTTACCTACATAATAAGACGCACATGCTTGCCACTTAGCTAAGTACACAACCAGGGAGATTTAATTGTAATTCAGAAATGGTTGTGTATTTAGCTAAGTGCCAAGCATGTGCCTCTTATTATGTAGGTAAGACTGAACGTAAATTCAAATAACATGTTTACGAACATCTATATAGTATTAATAGAGGCAAATTGGAGAAAGCATTGGCTAAGCATGTGCTTTAGAATCATAACCATTCTTTTAAATTAAATTTTATAACCACCCAGGATTGAATGATCTTTGTTCTATTTATTGTTTATTAAAGTTAAAACATTTGGTAAGATAGGGTGTGGATATATATTTTTATTGAAGTATATGGAATTTACAGATAATATACACATACTTGCTTTATTTTATATCTTAATAAATATATATATATATATATATATATATATATATATATATATATATATATACCTTTAAGATTCATACAATAAATTTTACAATTTTATTATTGTGCCGTATAGAGGTTTGTTTGGAAATAATATGCATTTAAGGGGTTACATTTGCTTGATTTTTAATGACATGTCACATGATTATTAGGGAGGGGTATTTAAAATGTGAGAGTATCTGTTATTTTTTAATCTGAAGAAGTTCATGTTACAAACTGGATGAAGAGCGCTTAATAAAACTTTTCTTAGCTTTGCTGGACTGCTTTTCCAGACTGCCGTTTTTCCATTTTACTTGTTTTTTTAGTGTGTTCACAGTGAGGATCTTGCTTCTGGTAGTAATTATTGAACAGTCACGAAAAATCCCAGCAGAAACACAGCAGAGGTATAGAAGCAGTATAAATGCTTTCCTTTCAGTATATCATAAAATGCCAATAGCACATAATACCTGGGACTGAACAATATTAGCAGCAGTCCAAGTTGCAAGTATCACAGACCAGTAATCGAAGAATAAAAGTGGAGTTTATTAGAAAACAGGGTTAGTACTTTGGCTGTAAAGCTTCATCAGACCACAATCACAAATGCTGAACTAAAATTTAAATACTGACTATGAAGTAAAATTGTGTCTTTTTTGGTTTGATCGATTTTTGGAGACAGTTGATTAATGATATGTGTTTACTTACTTACTTATTACCAAATATTAAAAATTCTCCTTTTTTCAGTGGGAGCTGAAATGCTATTGCTCTGGGCAACACAATACATATGAATAAATTGAACATTTAGCACTAAGTACAGTAAGGTTACACTCAACCTTCCGCGGTGGTGCAGCGGTAGCATTGTTGCCTCACAGCAAGAGGTTCTCCCGTTTGATTCTCGGCTGGAGTGCGGGAAGTGCCTTCTGTGTGGAGTCTGCATGTCCTCCCCACAGTTGGGTGGACGTTCGAAAGACATGCGTAAATGGGCATGCCTTTGTTGAAGGTTGAATGTTAAGCTAGCACCTCAGCGTTCGTGAAAATCTACTGCCAATCATTAGCGGACCGGAGTTACGCTGTGGCGACACCTAACCGGGAAAAGCCGAAAGACAACAACAACACAGTAAGTTTACACTCAGCAGACAAAAGCTCCAGTCATCCCATTATAGAGATAATTCAGGAAGCACATAAATACTGTTATTGCAATGTGTATATGATACATAAGAAATATGTAATGCAACCAGCTATGCCGAATAACACAAAGGACAGATTTTAGGGACAGAGCCCTGTAACAAGGACGATGCACCTTAGAAGTACCGCTTTATAAAGATGCAAGATATTGGTTGAACACAAGTCAGATGTAACCTATCATGAGAACAATAATCTGAAATACAAAGGTGTTTGCCTTACACACACAAGGTGCAGGGTTTGAGTCTCACAAGGGATAATTGGCTAGGCTTACAATGGCTCGCAACGGCAGTTAGCCTAGTACTAACCTATGAACCTATGAACCTATGAACAATTTACTCCATCACATTACTAGCAAGGTAACAAACAAGTTCAAAGGTATCTTTCTTCATACATCCCTACTTGTTCCTTAACATTTTATTGTAATTGCAGATCCAGTCTACCTATTTGTAGCCATACAAAATTCCATGTAACAATAATGCATTGCTTACAACAGAATAAAACTTTAAAATAAAACAACACTGTAAACTGCATCCCCTGTGCTGATAAATAAATGAAGTATCATAATGGTCCACTAACAGAAAACACAAAAACACTGGAACATTGACGTGATGTAGTTAATACTTTTTAATAGATTGCCATAGGCTTTAGAATCCTCCAAAGTTATCAGTTTAGCAGATCCATTCCCTGGCTTTTTTTCACATATGCACTGCTTGTTTTCATCATACTTTTTTTTTTTTTTTTTTTTATTATCCAGGAAAACTCATAGTTAACAAGGGCCCCCTTTACTAGTACTAGTTAGACTTACTTTGAGTATTTGACTATTGCAAATAGAAATGGAAGCGAAAAAAATCAAACCTACAAGGTGACACTTTTATCAGATCATAACTTTAAACCTTTAAGTTAAACTGCTAAATCTATTCCTGCTTGATCATGCGTTGGTTTTAGTACTGTAGACCCATAAGCTTTTCCAATTCAGAAGATTCATGAACATCAGGTTAATAACAATCATTTCTTAAATGCACAAACTTTGCACTGTAAAATAATTACTTTAATTGTTTTAAGACATATTTTAGCATAATTATGCACTAATTAAGACAGATGCTATGTAACATGTACACAGCTCCTGATGTTACATTTCCATTTGCAGTTATTTCTGTTTTATGGTGCATTTCTTATAAACTAACTCTGCTGCTTTCATAGCAATATTATCAAAATTCGTATGAGACAGCATGTATCTATTCAGAAAAGTGTACCGTCAGAGAGTACATTTTCTCAGCTGTTACCCAGCTGCACACACACGCGCCTGCAGACACGCACACACACACACACACACACACACACACACACACACACACACACACACACACACACACACACACACACACACACACACACACACTACTATATACAGGACAAACTATTTCTAAAAGCAGTCTTTTTTTCTTAAAATAATGGTTAACCATTTTGAGTACCGTGTCAAATTTCACATTTCTTTGGAAAACTCTGGAGTTCCCTGTCTACCTGACATCCACCTGCGTTATCAGACACGTCATCAATCTGCACTAATACAGCTACACGTATTTGCTTCATTTCAGCTAGGTGAATGTTTATACTGCTGGAAGCCAAGCTGTTTTTCCCTAGAGGGTGCAGTTACTAACCTGCCTTCTCAGCTAGCCTACCAGTGTTTATATATAGCGACAGATTCTGATTCTGTCTCATCTATGGCAGATGGCTGTTTCCCAGTAAACATCTGCACTGAATGAGAGAAAGGTTTGTTCTCCATAATAACATAAAACTCTGGAGTGCTTATAAAGATGCTATTACTCCAAATGGCTAATAAGGAGTCTTACAGACTTAAGACCTCAATCTTATGATACAAATAACACAATCAAGAAGCATTTCAGTGCATGCTATCATTGCTAATAGTATGTGATGTATATGAGTTATTCTGAGACACTACAATTTCAACATTCACCTTCTTGTTTCTTTTATGAGATGTTACTCATTCACCGAAAATCCTGCTTCCAGCATGACAATATCATTCACCAAGAAAAAGAGAGGGATTGATGGACATTAAACACACATATACACACACACACACACACACACACACACACACACACACACACACACACACACACTCACACACATATATACACACACATGCACATATGTGCACACACACACACACACACACACACACACACACACAGACCATCAGTAATGGAAGACAAACACACACACACACACACACACACACACACACACACTCACACACCATAAATACTACATTCAGTATTTTTTTTAATCTCTGTAAGCAGGCTGGACTTCCTCAAATTCTGACTCCATGTCCAGAGTATTGTAGCATATGGAGCTGGGATAACCTTTGTGGCAGTCTAAGCATCTGCATGATTGACAAGGCAACAGCTGTCAAATTCTGGAATGTGCAAGCTGATTACTGAAAGCATCTAGAAGCAATTCCTGGACAAAAATACTGTCCTGTCTTTAAGCAGATCTAGGAAAACAGCAGCTCACAAGCTAACACAGTAACATGTCAGACAAGCTCACCAGAAGGAGAAGAAGAAAACAATCCAGTTTCTTTGCCAGCAACGAGGAACCAAGTTTTGGTGGTCCCATGCTTCAATCACACAACAAAACAATTTTCCTTTTCAGATGAAAAAAGTCTGATTTGAGATGTCTAGATTTGTATTCGTATCCCCTTTTGAAAAGATCAATTTTCTTCTCTTTGGAAAGTGACACTCACTGCTGTGGTGCAACTGCATTTGAGGACTGAAAAGGACTTTAACCTTCTGCTCGTTTACCATTTACTTTCTAAAGGCTAATGAGGAAGTGCAAAGAGGTGTAAACTTTATACATGTATACACATAGACACGCACATATACACACACACTGTCATCTGAACAAGGGCACGTGCTTACACAGACACACACACACACACACACACACACACACACACACACACACACACACACACACACACACACACACACACACACACACACACACACACACACACACACACACATATGCAAATATACATGCATGCACAATAGCAAACAGAAAAGATGAAACTCAGTTCAGTTCTTTGTTTATAGTAAACATTACCATTCAGCTGTATTCGTAGCTGCCCAAACTCATACTGTTAGAGCTCTGGGAAATACCCTTGTAGCATCTTAGCTCCCATCTCTACCACAATAGGCTGACAGGCATTAAAGAGGCACAGCAGTGCTACATCTGGGAAGATAGACAAATTCTCAATGGAGGTCACAAAGCTAGAGTCAGCACATGTGTAGTATTATTTTGGTAATGCTGAAAATATTTCTGCATTCTATTTTTGCTTTTATTTCCTGATGCTGACATATCATCTTTGCACAATCTGAAACCTCAATTTTCTAATGTATGTGTGTATTTCAACAGCTAAAAATGTATGATTAAATTTCATTCAAACCTACATGAACTGTACAGCCATTGCTGTTATTGTCTAAGACAGCACAATACAGATTTTATTATTATTTTGAGACTTCTCCATTGTTTAACACGTATGAGTGACTTTTATTTAGTTTAAGATCACTCATAAAGATGCATATTCATGTAATATTATGTGGGAGTACAAGACTTTAAAAGGGTTATTGTGTACGAGTGCATGCCATAAGGAGTTCTCTGATATCAAACAGAATGTTTCTATGTGAGCTTTCAAGGTACAGTTTCATCACAACAGTTAGTAGAACTGCTGACAATGAAAACAAAAGAGCCAGAAGTGCAACACTTCACAAAAGTTAGCTGTTAATGGGAGCAGGAAACATTTGCCTTTGCATTTCTGGCTGAATTTAAGAAGCTTTCAGTGGAGTAAGCCTACACTTGTTAAAACCAGTGGATAACTTGCTACACAGATGGCGATGACATTACTTCTGTATTAACAAATGAAGTTGCTGGTTTCAGTTTTCAAAATGGGGTACAGGAGAGTGTGCTCCAATGATTTCTCTAATAAACCACTCTAAGAAAGCATATGTGGGGGTGACAGAAAGAAATCTGCATCCAGCTGCTGAGTCTCTGATTCAGTCATGCAGATATCTTGACCATGGAAGAGTGGGTCGAATCTTTGTCCTTGCACAGATATTGAATGGGTCATAGGAGTTTGATAGTCAGGTTTGCATCAGTTATTGAAATTTTACTTTGTCAAAATTCATACGGTTGAGACCACATAATTGAAAACTTAAAATATCAAAAACTGAGTAAAAAATAGAAACGGATATTTGCAGGGGGACAAGCCTCTCTGCACCACTTACATGCCGTGCTAATTTTATATACTAGCTATGAGACCGCACTACAGTGAGGGAAAAGGCACATTCCCCAATCCCACTGTACTGCGACCTCCTTGCAATTTTGTTTCTATTTATTAGTTTTCAATATTTTTAAGCTGTTGATCATGTGGTCTCAATCACATAAGTCTCAACAAAGTAAAATTTCAATAAATTAACATAAATCCATCCTATCTACATTGCCAGTACTATTTAAATGAATATTGTGAACTTGGGAAGGATAAACGGTCACATGGCAGATAATGTGTGAAAGTGTTACAGCAGTATGGGGTCCCAGGGTTAATGTGCATATCATTTATTCCCTGCATTTAAGGAGTGATCATTGTATCTGCATTCACAACATTAATTTTGATACCTTCAGGATCAGTATAGGACTCCAACAAGGGTGTGCCTTTTCTTTCTTCCTGCTTGTGATGCTCATGAACAGGATATCAAGGCAGAGCTAAGGTCTGGAGACTATATACTTTGAGATGTGCAGTTTATGCAAATGCTGCTGTCTGCTTAGCTTCCTGTGACTGTGTTTTCTAGCATGTATGTAGTGATTCCCTGCTGAGTGTCAATAGGCTGCATTTATTCATTTATTTATTTATTTACATTTGTTAACTGGGTAGTGTCTGACTGGGTTGAAAAAAAACATTTTCATCAGAGACCCGGGGAGAAAATCTCCACAACAAAAAGAACATTATTTTAGGTACAAGCAGTAAACTTAGTTTAAGTAGTACACTGCTAACAATATGTAAATGAGCTTAACAAAAATATTATAGCAAAATATAATCGAATACAATATAAACATGTATGTTTCGGGCATACAGGAATACTATATAAACATGTATGTTTCGGGCGTACAGGAATACAATATAAACATGTATGTTTCGGGCATACAGGAATACAATATAAACATGTATGTTTCGGGCATACAGGAATACAATATAAACATGTATGTTTTGGGCATACAGGAATACTATTTTTTTTTACAATATATATGAGGTACATAAGTCATGTAGCTTTGCAAGGTGAGTCACTTCTGAAAGACCAAAACTGGTCATGCAGTTTTATCAGTTAGGTCATCTGAAGGAACAAAGATTAATAAAGATAAGACAGATAGTAGGATAGCCCTATGTGGGATGAGCAGTGTTTGGGCATTGAAAGAGTGTACCTCCAAATAAGAGGTCTTATTCTTTCCTGGAAAAAGAGTTATATGCTGAGTTCAGGCGAAGAGGAATTAGCTTCCTCAGGTAGAGCAGTTTAAGTATCTTGGGGTCTTATTCATGGGAAATGTCAGAGGCAGTTGGGAGACTGTCCAGTGGATGGATGTATCAATGGCAGTACTGCAGGTCACATACCAGCCTGAAGTGATGAAGAGAGTGCTGAGTCATAGGATGAAGTTCTCAGTTTACTAACTAGCCTGTATCTCCATCCTAACCTATGACAGTAAAATAAATAGTGAGATCATACATGCAGTTGATAGAAATAAGGTTGCATCACTTGGTACCTAAACTCATTCTCTGTGACAGAGTGAGGGGTTCAATAAGCTGGTGGGATCTTAGACAGCAGCTACTGTTCTACTGTGTTAGGTCATCTGAAGGAACAAAGATTAATAAAGATAAGACAGATAGTAGGATAGCCCTATGTGGGATGAGCAGTGTTTGGGCATTGAAAGAGTGTACCTCCAAATAAGAGGTCTTATTCTTTCCTGGAAAAGAGTTATATGCTGAGTTCAGGCGAAGAGGAATTAGCTTCCTCAGGTAGAGCAGTTTAAGTATCTTGGGGTCTTATTCATGGGAAATGTCAGAGGCAGTTGGGAGACTGTCCAGTGGATGGATGTATCAATGGCAGTACTGCAGGTCACATACCAGCCTGAAGTGATGAAGAGAGTGCTGAGTCATAGGATGAAGTTCTCAGTTTACTAACTAGCCTGTATCTCCATCCTAACCTATGACAGTAAAATAAATAGTGAGATCATACATGCAGTTGATAGAAATAAGGTTGCATCACTTGGTACCTAAACTCATTCTCTGTGACAGAGTGAGGGGTTCAATAAGCTGGTGGGATCTTAGACAGCAGCTACTGTTCTACTGTGTTAACAGAAATACAATGATGTTGTTTGAGAACCTTGTGATGAACCGGTCTGGGGGAATGCCCATGATGTCAGTTTACCTAGCCACTACTCTGCTTTTTATCTTACTCTTATTATTTGCAAAATATATTTATCCTAAATACATACTTACATATCAGGGTGCAATAAATTCATTTAGAAAAGGATTTCAATAATGGCCTAATGTTAGTGACCAAACCTCAGAAAAACTCGACCCTTTTTTGTGTGTGAAACCTGATAAAAACCTGAATGAATCACACCACTCTGAAGTTCCTTACCAGCCACCTAATGCTATCAGTAAAGAAGAGGATGCAATACCGCCCCTTTGATAGCTTCTTTGGTACTTGTTAAAATAGCTGTCAAACAATCACACTTGAAATGTAGACAAAATAAATTAGCCAGCAGTTTCAGCATTTCTGTGAAATGAGTAAATGAGACCATATTTGTTTTCTACTTTGCTATATCTTCTTCATATAAACTGCAATGAAATAAAATGTCACAACTTGACTAGGACTTCAACCTTGTCACAGTTCCAGTCAAAGAGTTGATTTTGGATATACTACTTACAACCACAAAATACTACTATTTTAAGTTCAATCAATTGTAAAGGAGAATATCATAGATCCAAACCAAATAGTAAAGTTCTATGGTTCCAAATGCCAAATGATGCGTACTGGAATTAAGACAGTGTATGTCATCTTGCTTTGTCTATAAAGTGCAACATTGGGCCTGATTCAGAAAGGTACACTTGCAGTAGCCATTTCTGATTCAAAGACAGTCCTGTTATGATCCTCCAAGATGAATATATGCAGCATCCTAGGTGGGCTGTGTCTGCGACTTTGCTAAATGCTAATGAGGCACTTTTGGGGGAGAGTCATATGCTAATAAGCCCTGTGCTCTCCTCAGAACCACCTATGGGAAGGCATTTACACAGCTGAGCAATTCAGAGAATCACTCTGCTGTATAAATTAGCATGGTAGTTCCTGGCACTTTATGGGTAAGTAATGGGAAGTTTAGCAGGCAGGCAGTGTTGGGGTGCATTTGTGTGAGTTTATGTGAGGGGCTACGTGTGTGTGTGTGTGTGTGTGTGTGTGTGTGTGTGTGTGTGTGTGTGTGTGTGTGTGTGTGTGTGACAGAGAGAGCCAGAGAGACAAAGGGGCAGAGTACAATTTAGACTGACAACTGCAATTAGAATTAAATATTTTTTTCTCATTTTTTATTTCTTATTTCTTCTGCTGCTTACATATTTTTTGTTAAAACTACTATGTTGAATAAGCACATCAGCACAAAATGAGTTTGAATAATTGTCTGTTCTCTTATTTGGAACATAACCTATTTCACACACGTATCTGTCTGCTTGGGAAGATACAGTAGGGGCGTTAGGAAGGAGGTAGGTCAGGTAGGAATGTACAGGTACACTGTCATACCTGCACAGTCCATTAGACTATCACTGGATGGGGAACACTAGCCACAAGTACAACTCATTAGTATCCTGCCTTAACTGCAACATGTGGGTCGGGAGGGGGTGTACACACTAGCTTCCAGGGATAACAGTTAATACTGTGCGTTAACAGCACTTAACAAATAAAGATGTGGGTGGGGAGAACACTAACCACCAGAGATACCCATGCACATTGTGCCTTAAGTGCACACAATGGACACCAGGGATACAGCTTTAACAAATGCCTCTATGGCACTTAAGCATGATGTTGAGTGGGGGGGGGGGCACTAGACACCAGGGATAACCCTTACATCCATAACCAAATTTAAATATAACAGGGATTGGGAGGAAACACTAGACACCAGGAAAAACTCTTAGATGTTATGCCTTAACAGCATATACACATAACAAGGACAGAGGGAAATAATAGACACAAGGGAAAACTCAGACAGACTGTACCTGAAGCACCCTTACAAGAAAAAAAGTCAGCATGGGTTGAGAGGAGCGCTAGACACCTGGCATGCTGTAAATAGCATAACTTAAAGGCAAAAAAGTATTCACACCCTGTACCCTTGCACAGAGGATATTACTCCTCTGTGCCACCACTAGTCACCAGGAGCATAGTGTATGTAACCAGTAGGCATTATTCTGTCATGTTAAAACTTAAATTAGTGCAGCATGGGTTTTTTACTATATGATGAAGGTCTTGGGCATTGTGCCTGCAACAGTTAGGTAGTTACGAGGGAGGAGGACATGGAATATAAAGCATACCTCTCAACCTCATGGAGCAAAAAATCTAGACAAAGCAAAAATTATTGAGGGGGACAAAGACAGACAGACAATCATAGGAGTAGATAGAGAATTTAATTTTGTAGTTATGTGCTGTAATTGTTGCCTCCAACCCACCTGGCAGTTAAAAATTGGACACGTTACCTCCCTCCTGCACTTAACAAATGTTTGCATCACTTTCTGTCTAAAACCATTATCTCACTGGTAATATCAGATCACAAAGTGGTCTTCCTTGAAATAAAGTTAAAACTAGTCTCCCCACCTACCCTCAAAAACTTTGAGAACATCTGTAAGGTAAATTAACCCATTAAGGTATGGCATAGCTAGTTTCCAAGCTCCCCCAAATCCAGAAATCACATAAACATATCCAAATGTGTACAAAAAGCCCTCTATAACCATATAAATATGTCATACAACAAAAGAATGAAAGTCCTATTGAGAAATAAGAGAGAATATGCACAACAGAGCAGTAAGTCCCTCATTAGTCTAAATAAGAGAGAATGTGCACAACAGAGCAGTAAGTCCCTCATTAGTCTAAACAAGCAAACCGAGGAACTAGTCAAGTCTTGGAAAGCAGACTTTAAAGTAAAAAGAGCCTCAAAAGCTAATGATGACCGTAAGTCATTTTTCAATTATATCTGCAGTCTTAAGGGCAACATCCAACAATGTGTGGAAATACTTGTAGATGGCATCACCTATACTCTGCCAGAAGATATAACAAATCTGTTGGCCAACAAATTCAGTTCAAATTTCACCTCCTCATTACTCCCAGTTCTCCCCCAAGACATACCCTCCACTACTCCACTGCCAATTATCACTAAAGAACAGGTTGCCGTTGCCACTGCACTCTTTAAAGCTAAAAACAAGGTTTCAATGGGTCCTGATGATATATCAAGTTGCCTCTTAAACTGCTTAAACTAGGACTTATCAAGACCATTAGGATCTCTATTTAACCAGAGCCTGTGGAATGGCTTTGTCCTGGCGGAGTAGAGGGCAGTACCTGTCATCCCTCAGCACATAGGGGGACCAGCTACTGACCCTGGAAATTACAGATCCATAAGTTTGACTGATCTTATATGTAAAGCCATGGGAAGAATAATCATGAACCTGATAACCAGACACCACCAAATTCAGCTTTGTCAAGGGAAGGTCATGCCTACTGAATCTGGTGGATTTCTTTGAGAAAGTCACTAAGGCCATGGATGAGGGCAATACACTACATACCACCTACCTCAACCTGCCCAAGGCATTTGACACAATTCCCCATTCAGGTATTATAAATAAGCTCACAAAACTGGACATAAATCCCTGTGCCACAAGATAAATAGCCAAATGGCTCATGGTCAGGACATGTGGTTAAAGTTGGTGAATCCAGATCCAGCAAGAGACAGATTATTAGTGGTGTGCCACAAGGCTCAGTGCTATGACCACTCCATATACTTCTCTGAAGTCAATGCTAAAGTGGAAGGCCTCCTGATGACAGATTTTGCCAGCGACTGCAAGCTGGGGGCAATCACTGAATCTCCCATTGATATAAATATACTTCAGGATGATCTAGATCAGACAAATGATTGATACCAGAACCATGATGTAAAACTCAATGCAAAAAAATGCATTATCATACACTTTGGGAAGTCAAATGCCACTGAAAATTACAACATCAATAGCACACTGGAAGATACTCAATGCACAGGCACAAATCCATGCCATCCTCTTACTCCTAGGGGCCATATATTAGGTAAAATTGGCTTCTATTAGCTAGGCTAGTAAGGGCCCTTAACCTGTTAACTTAGTAATCTCCTATGAACCTGTGAACCTATATATCTATCAGTCTATGT